>NW_008688586.1:30596-74163 GCF_000695815.1 Acanthisitta chloris | reverse complement strand
CCTGCTGCTGTGGTTGCTCTGTGAAATTAAGAGTGACTATGACACTTTACTTCTATTACCTTATGTCATCTTATGTATCTAGGCAACTTTCTAGAGTCACTGCTCCATGAAATGGATGGAAATGTGTGTAGATTCACATTTCACATTGGTAAAACACAAGCAACATTTGAATTCTCAACAGAAATGAAAAACAATCCAATTGGAAAGTTGCCTGCAAAAAATTCAATACCTTTCTGACTTTATTCATTTATTTCAGCCTATATTGCATATGAATCTAATGAAATGCTAGGCTAGAGCTCCATTTCAGTATGAAATGACTCAAGGGAATACAGTAAATGTCCAACTTCAAGAACAATGTATGACAAAGCTGTAGAGCAAGTCCTCTGATTAGTTTATCTAGTGGCTTGTAACTTCACTTTTGAATAAACAAGGGTTGTCTGGCTGAGGTAGCAGAAGAGTTTGCTATGAATATTCATGCAAATATGCCTGTCCTGAGTCTTACACAGTTTAATGGAGCTAGTCCTCTACCTTGCTTAGATTAATTGACTTTATTAATGAGGTTTTGCTCATTTTTGTTTAAAGTTTCCAAGAAAGAGGGTGCAGAACAACAACTGACCAAATGGCTATTTCCTGAAGACCAAAATAGCTGTCATAGGAGTACAATAGAAAGGCAGGATTGATCCTTGTATTTCCTAGTCTTTATGAGTCCTGCCTATCTCAGGACCACAGCAAAAGGGCTGAGGAAGTAAGAGATTCCAGGATTCTTGATGTTTTTAATCTTTTAGCAAGTGATTCGGTCCACCCTGAATTAGCTTTCCTTCACTCACTTCGAGGTTAGTCCTGGACCAAAGGATTTCCTTCCTTGTTCCACTGACTCTAGAGAAGCTCTTGCTGGTTCTTCTCCATCCAGGACACTAGCTGCCTCTCCTGTGACTGGGAAAATCTTCCTCAGCACTTTGGGCCGATTCTTCCTCCTCATCCATCATCAGCTGCAGCCACTCACTGGGGTGCTCACCTGTGGACATGAAGTAGCAATCTAGTTAGCAGCTGCACTGAAAGTTTACAAAGCTGCATTATTAGGCACACACTATGCTGTAAGGTGAAGGACCAGGGGAAAAAAGAAAGAAAATCAACTTCCAAGTTAGCAAAGGTGTTATTGCCCTATGAAAATCATTGTCAGGTTTAATGTGGGAACTTGCCAGGACTTGACAGAAGCGAGGAGAGTGAGCTAAAGACACATAGTTGGATGTAGTCTATATGCTTAAACAGTAATAAATTGTTCAGTCTGCACACATAAGAAGAATTTACAAGGTGTTCTTCCACACAATATGAGTTTCCTTTAGGAGCTATAGCTGCTCTTTCTACGATGTGTGAGGAAACTTAACACCACAGAACAGCACCCGTAAAGGCAAAAACAAGAGCTGTCTAGGTAGCAACTGGGAACAGAGACATACAGAGCTTTAGACCTGCCTCCCTCCAGGCAGTGTTATTTTGGGCTGACTAGAGATGCCTTCACACCTGTGAGTCCCCTCCTCGAGTAAGCTTCCAGAGAAGCCAGAACAGCTTGTTCTCAAAAGAACAAGCAGGTGTTGTTCTTCTTTTTGTGGAAATCTCCAAGAACAAAAATCGGTCACTCAGAAGCTGTGGTGACACTGCATCCTGTGGCTTTGTTTGCTTCTTCAAGTGCCTCAGCCTTCAATGAGATGCAGGGTAACCACAGATAGAGAGGTTTCAGTTAAAGTGAGGATTTTAATGACATTTAGGCTGATAAAGTCACAGTTGTCCTGAACAGCTCTGGTTCATTTGTTGCATGTTATTTGTAGAAAACTTACACAGAGTCTATGGTTTGGGTCAGTATGCAGAAACACATATAGCATATAGAAACTCAGAAAAATAGTGAGGGTTTTCCTACAACATTCTTCACTGAGGATAATTTAAATGTGTGAATTTTATGCATGCTATTGTCAAAATCCAAAGACACTTTGATTTGTGTATTTCATGACCATCTAGTCCTTGGATCAAGGGCACAGATCAAGGGTTTGAACTTAGGCTTCTCCCTTCTCTCTCTCCCAGACATGTCTATGAGTATTTGGTTAGGATCATACTTTCCCCACTCTGCCTCTCTCTCATTTATGTGCCTTTAAAGTTGCAAAGGAGGTCGATGAAATCTTCAAATGGAATTGTTCTCCTTGTGTGCATTTTGACCATAGAAAACATTGGAAATAGCTGTTTTCCAGCTAATAGCTGAAACCTTGTGGGACCTAGGTGTCAAAAGAAGAGATGTTAGAACCAGCTGCTATAATTAAGCAGTAGCATATTTAAAAGAAAACTTGGCTGCTGCTTCATCATTATTCTGTGGAAACACAAGAACCAAATGGTTCTGTTAACAAAATACACAGTGTTATTTTAGCAGTGGACCTTAGGGTAGCAAATTTCAGTCCTATCTAGCAAGGGCTCTGTGGTAACTGGAAATTCTAAGCAAGCTTGTCTAGTGCCACTATTGCATAGCAGAATGAAACAGTAATTAGAGGAAGTTATTGGAAAGCAATAGAAACATGAAGAGATGCAATACTCACAAATCAACACTGATGATGTAAAAGAAAGTGGTGTTTTCAATCTCCTGATATATTATTGTACATATTAGCATCGCAATGTCTAAAGTAAAATAACCTGAAACAATTTATTTGGACCTTCAGAAACTACTTTTGCCAAAATTCCTGAAGCAGGGCTGTTAAGGAAATTAAGTAATCATCAGATGAGGAAATTTTGACTAGTAAACAGCAAGTCATAGAAAAGCAAGGACTATAAGTAAATACCCAGGTGCTATGCTGGCAAAAAGGCCAGTCAAGAGGTGACTGCAGAACTGCACCATGAATGCTGTCAAATAGATTTCAAATGATGGAAGAGCTCACCTGAAGTGCAATAAAGTGTGAAAAACACCTTACAAAGGGACCTAACAAAGCTAGGTAAACTGGCAGTGGGCTGATAGATGGAATATGTCAACAAAACCATATAATGGACAATATTGCTAGTTTAAAAATGAAAAAACCAAACCCAACAGTTAGTGATGGAAAGGGCCTTAAAAAAGTCACCAATGTGCACTTTGTCTGCAATGACGGTCAAAGTGTGACTGGAGGTCTAAAAGATAATACAAAAATAAAATTAATACTACATTGTATATATAATGTACTTTATTACATATGTATAAGGTATCTTAAGGCAGAATGTGTGGGTGCATGGGTGGGAGTGCATAAGTACATCTGAGCACATATATGCACTGGCATAAAATATTCACCTATCTACAGAGTTGAATTTTTAGAAGCAATAATATTTAGCACAATAGTCCTATGATTCAGATGTTCTGTGCAGTCATGTGTTGTTGTGCTAATGCTTCAGATACTCTGCATATACACATATGCACATGGAAACATGCACATGCAGATTTCTGATATGCATCTAAAATATTTTCTCCTGTTTCACTGCCTTTTATAACATTTTGCCTGTTTGTGGACTCCTTACAGGAATTATTAGAAGCAATTAAAGTTTTGCATAGGAATATAAACTAAATAGACAGGGACACCATGTTTCACAGAGGAGCTGAAAAAGTGTATGAAGGATATGGTACAGAGGAAGGCAATCAGGTGGTGTGTTTAAGGAGATGTTTGATGCACCTGAAATACAAAAAATCTGAAAGATACAGAGGTACTCTTCCATTTATCACTGGAAGAGTAAATTTACTACCATATGTAAACCTTACTGCCATACAATAACCACTGAGCCCAGGGGTTTAGCAAGATTCTCCCAGCAGTTAGATAGTTGTATGAAGGATAAAAATATTGAACCAACAAGTTAAAAAGAAACTAATAAGCAGATGTGAGGATAATGAGGCTTAAAATTGTATTTCCTGTAGCAGCATGGCTTTTTACAGGTTTTTTTTATGAGTGATTTGAGGCACCTGAAAATACAGGTAAGCATTGGATTGATAGACAACGGTGTGATCTGGCAAGGTGGTGTCACAGATCTCAGTTTCTTAGGTGTTCTCAGTAGCCTTGATGACTGTTTTGATAACAACAGGACATGTTATGCTCCAAAGAAAGATCCTTCAGCCTCCAATAAACCTCAAAACCTATCAATTCAATAAGAATTATAGTTTTTCAGTACTTTACAGTAGAACCTGAGCTCTATGCAGGATGCTGTCCTACAAGACAAATATCAGTTAGAAATACTGGACTGAATTCTGGGTAAGTAGGAATCCTAAGAGCTGTTTCTGTCGCCTTAAAACTGAAAATCATGCGATCTGATCAAAGATAAGTGCATATCTATATTGGATTCCTGACATAAGTGTTGAGTTACATGACTTCTTTCAATGTAACTTTTATTTCGCCTGTCTATTGTTTAGGCTCAATTTTAACACTCAAATAAAATCATAATGAAGAGAAATATTAAGAATATTAGACTGAGGTACAAATCTACCAAGGCCATTTAAGTAACATATTTGCTGGTAGTGCTATACCAGGAGCAGAATTTTTCCCTAGAAATTCCCTCCCTAGTCACTCTCCTTACTATTAGATCCAAATCCATCCCTAAGAGAGAGTGACTCTAGCAACCTGACTTATCTGTCCATGGAGAGTTCTTTAGAGTGTTTGACCTTCCGTTCAGGAGTATGTTTACAGGCAAATAAAACAGGGGTCATCTAGAATGTTTGCACATCTGGTGACATTGCCTTTTTCTTCAGTGTTTGTCAGCTCAGCTGGGGTTGATATCTAGGACTGCTCCCAGTCTGGAGTTAGTACTGGAAGCAGGGGTTACAGAGCTGTGTGCCAAAAGGCAAAAATACTCATTTTAGCTCATTTGGATCTATGAATGGCATTGGGTAATTTGTTTCCTTCTTGCAACTTTCCCCATCTTTCTTTGTGTGTGTACCAATTACTAATGTATGCTAAAGTAAATATTATTTACTCCTCTTCTCTCTGGGTGATTTGTAATTCATAGAGGATTGAGATCAGCTGGAAGGCAAGGCAGTGATCCTGAAATCTTCTGAGACTAAAGTCAATGATGTTTTTTGGTCATCTAAGTTTCCTGGGAGTATTTTGTGTTATATTAAGTGGTTGTTATGCATGGATGAGCATGCCTAATGAGTGTAGCCACTTCCCTCTGATAAATTATGGGAACAAATTTGAATGCTCATTAACATGTGTAAATTAACTCTGTGTGAACATTGTAAAGAGTTCTGCAGGGTACAAAATTGTCACTGTGACTTACCCAGGGATCTGTTTGGATCTGGGTTTATCACTTGTCAGAAACAGATCAGTCCAAATGAAAATAAATAAATTCCTTGTTTCTATTAAGAAAAACTGTATTAATATAAAACTGATTTAAATGCCCACACCTGTGGGCAGTTTCTTTCATGTCAGGATTACCATTGAGAAGATACTGAGAGATATAACTGCATGAACCAGTATACTAGTGCAAGGAGAGGTAGGGAGGGCCCTCTGTGCCAGCAGCAAACTCAACCAAATAGAATTGTCAACTTGCTTTATTTCAGAGGAGGCTGAGGTCCTTGGGAATCATGACCTGCTCATGGCTCAAGACCACCACTTATGTTTGCTTCTTTAATATAATCCTATTTTTCTGTAGCCGCATGCAGATTATACTATTGTAAATTTTATTTTTTCCTTAAGCAAAGGTGCAGTCTCTTCAGGGCAAAGGAATATTTTTCCCCTAGAAAAATTCAGCAGGTATGAGGTTTTTCATCAGAATATGCAAAATAAGTCAAAAGGAACTGTTTCAGAAAGTAGCTTTTGATCCAGTATAACTTTTTCCCAGGAGGTTTTATCAGATAACTGGTTGCATTAATTGGTACTCGGTGTAGGAAGAGATGCTAAATACTTCTGCCTGTCAGTTCATCCAGATGTACAGAATAACCCAAAAAAGCACATGCAGTGACTGACAGCAATGAATTCTAAAACAGCTGACAATCATGAATAATGCAGTAAGGGAAAAGAAATATTGTGGTTGAGAGGTAGTTCACAGGTTCCTCTACTAGCACCTTCTTTAAGTGTAAAGTATTGTTGATAAATGCAACTTTCCCTATGAGTGTCACTAAATTAGACAGCAAACTACAAAAGTAAGCTTGCAAAAGAGTGATATCATATCTGAAAACTTTGAAATATAAAAAACCTGGGGCCTGGGAAGGAAGCTATACTATAATGACATGTTTGTAATTGTAAAACAAATATTATTTCTTTGCTGGCTGTATAACAAAGAGAGATTTCCACAGATTGGGATACAGACATTTTAAAAAAAGATGCTCCTGCACAGACTACTTTTTTTGATGTGACAAGTGAGGTCCAGTAGAAAGTGTCCCAGTGACTTCAATGGACACTTATGAGGGAATATTTCCACATTCCCTATTTTAAGCATGTAATGTGATAATGTAGGTGATGCCAATATTCCCTGATACTTAAATCAGCACATTATTCTCTCTTGTTTGGTTGTAGTTTTGGTAGAGTTACTATTTATGCCTGCATACCTTTCCTTTTCACCTTTGTCAGCTTAAAGTAAGACTGCAGGAATAGAGGTACTGACTGTTGCCAATGTTCTCCACAATGACCAGAAGCAGAAAAATAAGAGTAGAAAATAGAAGTATTTCAAGCAAATTATGCTACTTCCCCAGGGTAGTCTCTTAGCCTCCAACAATTTATGGCCCAGAGGCTGAGCTCAGAAGTGGTGATCCTGTATTCAGATGCCCTCAATGGGTGTCTCTTCCATAATTTACCCATCTGAACCAGGGATCCCTACCACCTCCTGTCAAAATGGTCTCCACAGTTTACTGTAAAAATTATCCTTTTACTCCTATACTTTTGACTTGGTTTATTGTCTTTTTTATTTTTTCCTCCAGTTCATGTAGAGACCTTCCTTATTCCTTGGTTGCTTAGTTTCCCTAAGAACTGTTGATGCCTGAAGGTGGCCAGGAGCCAGTTGAAAGCCTAGTGAGCACTACCAGGGTGTTTTCTGACTCTATCAGGAGTTTTTGAGGCAGGACTTTCCTCACAAATTCTATGCTAACTCTTCCTAGATGCCTCCAAATTATCCGTGCCTCTCTTGTTCTTTTCTACATAATAAGTAGGTAGGCAGTTTCACCAGAAAAGCAGTTTAAGTATTTATTTATTTTTGCTTGGGGTGCCTTGACCTTCTACAGAATTGTTTTGCTTTTGATTTCTTTATAAATAGATGATATCTTTGTCACCCTCCAGTCCAGAGAGTCATCAAGGAAATATGTTGGACTGTCAGAGAATTCAACAGCCATTTCCCAGAACGGAGACTTGGCTGTATGAGAAAAGGAGGTGTCAGACTGTCATGTTGTGCCCACTATAGGGAGAAGGTGAATAGGTAGATCAACTTTTAAAAAAGAAAGAAAAGCACAGAGAAAAGAGATCCAAGTATAGCAGTGTGTCCTAAGGTTCTGTGATATGGCAGCATTCATAAAGAGGAGCCCTCAGGAATGACCTGCCTTGGGTTTGATTTTTACCACGTGGGCTATCCTTACAGCTCTTGCACTGTTTTCCAGAGCTATGTCTGCCCTGTCAAATAAAAGATGACCTGTTTTCAAACCAAGTCCAAGGGACAGGGACAGGGTTTATTGTATGCTGTGAAGCAGCAGCCTCTTGCAGATCAGGGTTGTCTTGCAGACAGCTGTTTGGAGAAATCCATACCGGAACCAAGGGCTCAAAGCACAATTAAGCTGTGTGGACAATCAATAATCAAGCTTGGCCTTGTTTTATTTAGGGGTATAGAGGCACTCAGTGTGATCCTTCTAATAAACAGGAACAGCTTGTAAAAGGATAACAGAAACAGAGTGATTTCTGAGTAAATAATCTGATCTAGGGAATGATGTAAATGACTAGCAGAGGCACTTTCATGCAGCGTGAAATCACTAATGTTATGTAAGAGCTGAAAGCATTCATGAAAGGCTGGTGCACTTGTATCAGGACATGGATCATGCTCTTACTGACATTTAGCATCATATTTTCCTGAAGCTGAGGCCACTTGGGAAGCTTCATCTAAGTAAATTGTATTTAGGCTGTAATATTTTGATGCTAACTGAACAGAAAAGGGCTCTCTTGATGAGCTCCTTAATGAAAAAACAGGCAAATCTAGATTTAGAAGAAATGATTGCACATGCCTTTTTGCCTTGACTCCATGTCATGAAGTTAGATCTGAAATGTGACCTAAGTAAAAATGAAATTAAAATGGTTGGGAATATTTCTGCTTAATCCACTGATCTAAAAAGCAGATTTTGTTTTAGGTGTCTGAGAGCTGTAAATATGAGCAGTGCAGAGGAGGAAGGTGGTGTTGTGAGTTCCTTTCAGGCCAGCACTCCAGATGCTGAAATGTATTTAATGTTCACTGCTTTTCAGGCTGAGATTTCTTTCCACAGTTTTTATTTTCTCGAAGGTTAATTAATGGAGACGTTTTCATAATACAGTTCCTATTTCCCCATACAAAATCTTCACTCTTCCTGGTCTCGATGTTAAGTATTATTTAATTAATGCAAGGAAATCTGCCCATAAAGTTTAGCTTTTAAAAGCATAGTAGACATGCCTTGTTAACCAAATGAAGAACTTCAGAGACATAAAAGCACATGATTGACACATAGTGTGCAGTCAAGGGAAATACTATTCTGAGAAGCTTTCAGCAATGTGACACTGAATATACTGCACTGTGGAAAGTTCAAGTACAGAATTAATGGGCTTCATTAGAAGAATCCAGAGTACATTGATCTGAGCACTGATGAAAACCTAGCTCAACACTAGCTAGGGAAATTGTGGTTATTTTGTTTCTCTTCTAGTACCAAAACATTTTATCTTTTAGGCCTCAAAGTGCAATCTCCACAATATAAGGGAAAGGTATTAGCTTCAAAACTATGGTTCATGCTACCCTGGACATCACAGACCCATAGACTCACAGAATCACAGAATCATAGACTTATAGAATAGTTTGGGTTGGAAGGGACTTTAAAGGTCACAAGTCACTCTTGGACCTTGCCCTCCCTTACAAACACCCCAAAAGACCTTTAGGCCATGCCTCATTCCCAGAGCAGAGTGGCACTCTCACCTGGCAGGACACAGTTCTCTGCCCCAGAGCAGAAGAGCCATGCAGAGAACTGAGCTAGAGGAAGGTGCAGGTGCAGTCTATCTGATCAGAAATCAACACTCTATTGATAATGGTAGTCAATATTTTTGTGTGCAGTTTTAATTCCCTCAGCATCTCAGTAACTGTGTATGTTTTGACTCTTTATTATGTTCTTCAGTCTTTTTATGGGGGACCCCTAAGTCATAGAATCATAGAATTATGTAGGTTGGAAAAGACCTTTAAGATCATTGAGTCCAGCCAGTTCTGAGTGTGTTAGGGATGTTTTAATAATATACACTTACAGACTTTCTTGAATACACCTGGGTGAAAACTGTGTAAAACAAAGGGAATGCAGCCTCATAGAATACACAGAGCAGTGTTTATCTTGATGTAATTTTCAATCAATGGAACTATATTTTCATTTCAGGGAGACAGAGAAGCTGTTATTTTGGACAGCTACGAATTTAGGCAAATGGAAACTGCAAATGTTCTTCTGCAGATTCAGACATCTTCAAGAGACAGGATGAGACTGTTTCCATGAATATTACTCCTTTTCAAATCAGTTGCAGTAGTTAGCTGCAAAGTATCTCTTGGGCACTTTGATTTCATTTGTTTCAGATCACAAATGAGGTGTATTTAGCTAATCCTCTAAAATTCAGCTGCATTATCTTCTTTCATTAGCCTCTCTAAAATGCATTTTTGCTGTTATATTTTAAAGAGGATTAATATTCCCTAATATAAATCACAATAGCCTCTTTAGTTATGGTGCATCTTGAGATTCGCAGTTTAAACTATGTAAATGTTGATTTGTGTTGCCTAAATTACTCTACTGGAGCTGTTAAGAGAATAACATTAGGACTATTTTACTGCTTGATCATCAGATACAGATCTTATTGCAGACCTGATTCTTTCTCAATTATTGTCCAGCACCTCTACCAGTCCTTGTATTTTTGTTAAAAGTTTGAGAACAACTAGTGACACATATAAAAGAATAGGAATTTATCATAATAAAATTTATTTGATAATAGCCCCCAGGAGAAGCATTCTCTGTATGTCACTGATACCTGGAAATGCTAGTGAGCCCTTTTCTGCCTTCTGAGAACCTGAACATGAGCTGTCACTTGAGCATAGCTGAAATCCTTAGATATTATTGTTCTATGCTGTTATTCTGCTATAGATATTTATCTACTATTTTTTTCTCATCTTATGTGAAATACATGGGACACTTTCACTTCCAGAGAAGACTTATAATGGTGACTGTGCAGAATTTACTCTCTTTTGTAAAATGCAATTGGGGTTGATCTGTGAAACTCTCAGCAGAGGTCTCCTCTCTTCCACATGTGCCCTGTTTACTCTGAATCACAACTTCCACACAGAGGCTTGGCACAGAAAACCACAAGGAGACCAGTAAGCTGGTGTTGCCTGGGGCAAAATGAGGACATGCATGTTTTCCTTTTGATGGGGGTTTTAAAGTCATTGCAAGTGGCTTACGTATAATTCCTTGGATTTATTTTAAAAAGTTGGGTTTAATAGGTGGGTGGGGTTACAGCAAGAAAGAGGACTCTAGTCACAGTTTAGCCACTGATCTTCTGGATGATCTCTTAATAGTCACATGCCAGGACTTTCAGAAAGGGCCTGGAATTTGGGGTGTCCTAGTTCTGATTTTTGTTTAATTTACTATTTATTTATTTAAGAGGAATATTTTAAAATACTGCCTGGTTATTTTTTTTAGGTGGAAACACAAACTGATTCCTTTGAAATAAGCTGAGCACATATCAGCACAGGCACTTGGTGAAAGAAGATATTTTTAGAAATTCCCTTTTTGTGGTTTCCTTATCCATATTATGGACACTGCAATGTTAATCATGTAAAGCTTTTGCATCTCTATTGAGGACATTTAGCTCTGCTTCATCTGAAATTGCTATAAAGCTGTGAAAGCTAGAAATCAGGTGTTCCTATCTTTTGAGCTTACAGTCAAGTGTTTGTACATCAATTTGCATTTTGAACCCATGAATGTTTCAAACTGGTTCACAGTGCGCTGAGAGTGGAGGCAGATATGAGAGGTGTCTTGAGGACAGCTTCTCAGTGTGCCAGTTGGGTGCTCTTCCAAAGAGATAGCTCATGAGCTCCCATTTGATTACATCTTACTGGCAGGAGAGGGGGGTAAGGAAGAACATCGCAAACCCTTCATCTCACATGCTAAGGCCAGTACTCAGCGCCCAAAAACATGAACATGAAGGAGTGAAGGGGTATGTAATTATTACACCTGTGACTCTTTGCCAGCCTCACATTCCTATCGGCTCTCCAAGGGAAATGATTCACTTTTGACCATGCTAGCACAGCTGGGTCAGGACAGGGTAGCAATAAGTCCTGAGGGCATGTCACTTGAACCTCAGCAAATGGAAAACTTCAGCTCCATTGACCTCCTTAGTACATCCAGATCTTTGTTAAAGAAACTTTGGCAGAAAGTTCAATCAAAAAGGCAGTGACTGTATTTTTATTTGTAGCTGCAACAGAGAAAAGGAGAATAATTCACCAAGATCTCCATGTAGGATTATTTCTTGTAGTCAGCTCACCTACAAATTATATGTATATATTCCTTGTGAATAACTACAGTCTAAAAAAGGGGGTGTCAGCATTCCATGATGGGTGTGTTAATTCCCAAATTCAGAGAGGTCTAGGTGGGGATTGCCTGTTTTGGGGGGAAGAACTTAACCTGTAAGCCTTGTGAAGGCATCTATGCGACAACAGAAAGTGGAAATCTAGGATTGGGATTTGCTGTTTGAAGGAAAATTTAGAAAGTATCAAGAGGAATGTAGGGTATTTGGGCTCTTGGTGGAACATGGAGGAAGACAGAGGAGGGCAAAAGCAGGGAGCCTGGGTGACCTGACAGATATCTAACTGTCCATGATAGGTGTTTTACACTTCCTCATAATGTCACCTACTACTTACCATGGGAGAGATGCTCTGGATCAGATCAACTGTCTAACTGCAAGTGAACTCTGTTGACTAGACAAGCAAATCTTCCCTGGCTCTAAGACTTTCTAGCATTCCCTTCAGTAGGACTGATTTTGTTTAATTTACATTCCAATTTAATGTGATTTGGATGTGAATGTGTTTGTGTGAGAATCTAAAATCAGACACAAGTTACTGAGTTCACTTGTTCTTTACCATAGAATAACATACTTGAAAAGATGTGAGGTAAAAAGGACTCATATTTATAGTACAGCATCACAACATTATATAAGTAATTAATTAGAACAATTGAGTTACCCAACAACTTTTGAGGTTTTTTTAAAATGTGACTCAGAAATGAGATGATGTGAGTTAATTGAATTAAAATGTGTCTTACAAAAGGCAGTAACAACCTATTTAAGTGTTAGTGTAACGCTTGGTATTTAAATATATGATCCTTATCAGGCAGCTTTAATTAGCCTTTAAGCAAAACTAAATTTTGTTCTAATGAAAGTTATAGTATTAAGTGCTTATTTCACAGTTTGTTTGTTTGTGGTATATTAGCAGTATGTTTTTATTTAATATATAAAAATAATAGATTAAATGATATCCAGATAGATTCTTATTTCAGAAATAGTTATAATTTATATAAATGATATATAATTAATAGTTTTATTTATAATTATTAAATCTTATCTAAGTTAGATAAATTAAATATTATGTAATTGCATCGCTTCTTGTAAACACTGGCCTCAATGGTTGTGGTTCACTAATTCAATATTTAACATGGTTTAATGCAACTTGTAATTTGAAGTGGAGGTTTTTTTTCCCTCTTCTCTTGCTCCTCCACCACATATTTAGTGGAGTTTTAATATATAACTATGTATTTGATACAGTTCTGTCAATGAAGGCAAAGTCAAGCAAGCATGACTTAGGAATAAAAGCAGTCTGTGGTTATCTGTAGGTGTATGTTTGACACTCTGGATTCATCCTTTACTTGTCTCCCAAGAAAAATCTTTTATCTTTATCTTTGCAATGGATAATTTCACCACATTTGGGGAGCAAATATATAGTATATTCCTATATAGAATATAGGAAGTATAGAATAGAATATTACAAATGTTAGAGATATTTTAGATTCAAGCCTTGTAGGTGAGAACAGATATATTGCATCTGAAACCTTTTCCCTGGAAAATCAGCATAGAAATTGGAGGATAGGTATGATGCTCCTGTGGCGACCAGGTTAATTCTTGAATTCATTTCATGCAACACTGTGTTACCTAAGGTTTGTTATAGACTCAGAATATCATATTCAGGTAAACATAAAGGGTTGTACCAAGGGAACTTCAGAGACAAGGGCAAAATAGCCACCAGTAGCTATTCTCCCATTGTCTCCACCAGTAGGGAATTGTCCCCTGGACTCTAGGGCACAGAGAATGCTGGGTGTCTGTCTGCATTTTTGGCAAGTCAACATCTACAGATTGTATACTGGTCTGACCAATATGGATAATAATTAATAATTGACATGTTAATTTAAATGCTGTTGCATATAATAGGAGCTAAGATGTTTCAAGCTAGTTGTCATAAAAAGCAACAATTAGCGCAGCATAATTTTTGGTAGTTTACATGCAGTTCACATATTTGTGCAATTCCAGATAGTTATAAGTAGAAAAGGAGTTCCTTTACTGAGCAAAGGTTTCAATATTTATTTATTTAAGGCACCCTAAAATGGCTATTTCAGGTTTTTTAAAATCTAACACCTCCTGCAGCCACCCCCGTTAGATCACTGTTAGACCTACTATTTATTCTTAAAGATTAAAAAATGATGCAAAATTAAAGTGAAGGTGGTAAGTGTTATGCTGCACTTGTTAAAATCTGCTGGACTAGAACGTAAACAGAAATAATGAAATGCCTGCTTTAGGCCTTCATTTATTCTAAAAAAATCTTTTACAAGGAACCACAATTGGCTGGGATGATTGCATTTTTTAGCAGTCTTTAGAAAGCTAAAGTGATGTTTCTGAAGTACTGACTGAAAAACAATACATGGTTCTGCTTGTCTACTAATTTGTATCCTTGGTTTGTTCAGTTTTTCTCCTTTTAATTTGCACAGTATGGTGTGTTTTGAGACTTCAACTACAACAGCAATTCTGGTAACAGCTTTCTCTCCTTGACTGGACATAATGCTGGAAAAGGGGAAACAGATATTTTTATTAACCTGAAGAAAATTAAGGTAATTCTATTTAGAAAGAAATTACATATATACAAACATATGATTATGATTAAGAAACAGAGACATAGCTCAGACCCTTGCAATATTTAGGCATTTGCATGATTTTAGATTTAATTAGGCAAGTATTTGCATATGACATTAGTAAAGGAGAAGACATTCCCCTGGATTATCAGTCTACTCTCAATGATGGAAGTCACAGCACAGCAGAAAACACATGCATGAAATGCTTTTGAAGAAAATAGTCATTTTACTCTCATCCCAGACAGCACTTCCTTTTCTTTTTTCTTTTCTTTTCTTTTTCCTTTTTTTCTTTTTATCTTTTAAAATTTCTGCTGTATTTCCAGCAAGCCCATGAAAGGAGTTAATAGAAATTATTCAAAGAAAGCAGACATAACCCTACCTTATCCCTGAAAATCTAGAGCAGATCCAAATTAAATATCTCAAGAATAAAACCAAAGCATTGTTATTTAGCTTAATTTTTTACTTTTCTGGTGAATGGTGGAAACTGAGTATCTCATTTGTGTACAACATGGACCCTTTGAACTGAAGAGAGTCATTGATCTGTCATTTTATAAATGCCAAGCAGGCCCTTTTACCACCCTTATTGATCAACATGTGAGCATGAATTGCAGCATTTCAATATTTAAAAGGAGTCTACAAGAAAGATAGGGACAGACATTTTAGTATGGCCTGTTGTGATAGGACAAGGGGTAACGGTTTTAAACTAAAGAAGGGTAAATTTTCATTAGCTGTTAGGAAGAAAAGGAGGGTAGTGAAACACTGGAATAGGATTCCCAGAGAGATGGTAGATGCCCCATCCCTGAAAGCATTCGAGGTCATGTTGGATGGGGCTCTGAGCAACCTGATGTCTCTGCTCATTGTAGGGAAGTTGGACTAGGTGAGACCTTTAAAGGACCTTTCCAACCCAAACTATTTCATGATTCTATGATCTCTGTGTTGTCCTGTGAAAACACACAAAACCCCAACAGGATGTGTCTGCCAACATCACTAAGTCATGGGCTCTCTTCATTGTATAAGCTATAAGCTCCTCACTCCTGCAACAGTGACTGTCTCAGAGGTGATTACTTGAAGTAAATGTTAACTGTCACAAAATCCAAGGATATGATGAGTATTGACTACATAGCCACCCATCACACACTGTTACTTAATGTCAAGATTCTAAGGTGCTCTGTAAGCTCAGCATAAGTTTAGATTTAAGATAGGACACCTGCAACAGGCTCTTTTGTAGCACGTCCTTGAATATGTAGCATTTAAGCTTGGCTAAGGATAAAAATTATAGTCAGTATTTATGAAGAACAGATGAAAATTGACGCTGCCATGGTGATTTTTGCAAAGAATAGAATAAGATGGGGATGTTCCATCTACACATACACAAAAAAAATGTGAATGATGAAATGATAAATCTACCCTGAAGAGATTCTGCCTCTGAAATAAGATTAAAACAGTTTAAAAAAAGCAGTGGAATTACCTCCTGCATATATTTACCTCCATTTTGTCTCTACCTCTGTTTCAGAATTTGCAAAGCCCTAAATCAATTGTACCTTACTTCGTTGTTTATACAATGTTTGCACTTGTTTCAGTTGAATCAGAATAATCTCAAAATAGTCTTGAAGGCAGGGCAGGGCATACCAGTGTTCAGCAAATGCTGCCATCTTCTTGCAGAGATCAAACTTCACTCAACCCATCAGACTGGCTTTGTTCTCTTTGCTTGGCTAGAGCCAGTACTGCTTTACTGTGCTTTTAAGGAGTAAAACAATTAAGACTTTCTTCTGGCAACTGTCAGCCATGCCCAGAAAATTTGCAGGTGTTCCTGGAAAAGCCAATCCGTGCTGTGGATTGAGGAGTGCCATCTATTGGCACTTGTTGCTCCCAGTTACACCAATATGAGTGCCCTGAAAGAAACAGACAATGTCCTGACATTTCTTAATTCTCACATTTCTAAAATGGTTACAAGAAGTCTATCATACCCAATTATTCCCACATAGAGCATTATTTTTTTTCATCTCTTCTTTAGACCTTTTGACCTAACTCTCCTGCAGGAAATTTTATAATCAGCTTCCTAATGTGCATGACAAATCTATTATTAAATAGCCACTAATCAAATTACAAATTATAAAAAGATCATATTATGTTCTATTAGTGGTTTCTAATGGAAATAAAAGCTACAACATAAAGCCAATAAAGGTCAGTTGACGTACTGAGTATGACAATTAAAACCATAATCAATCAGCAAGTGTTGCCATTTGCAGTTTGCAGATCCATCGTAATGAGCTCTGCATATCTATGCAATATTCCAGGTTGATTTTCCCCTTTTTCTCACCAAATAGGCCACTAGAATATTCCACACCCCCCTGACATTTTGCAAAGCAGTTTCTGCTAGCAGTTCAATTATGTTTTTAACAAGGCATTCAATGTTTTATGGAATCTGGAAGACCTTTTTGACCTATGACATTTCAGTTCAGAGTATGTGCATGATTTGCAACAGAGTAATCATCCACTTTGTCCTGTACTTGGGGCTGAGTGCACTCTCAGCAGGTTTGCAGATGACACCAAGCTGAGCAGTGCAGTTGACATTCCTGAAGGACAGCATACTATCTAGTTGGACCTTGATAGGTTTGAGGAGTGGGCTCATGGGACCTTCATGGGCCAAGCAGAAGATGCTGCATCAGGGTTGGGGCAATCCCTAGTATCAATACTGGCTGGGGGATGAAGGAATTGATAAAAGCCCCATGGAGAAGGATGTAAGGGTACTGGTGAATGAAAAATTGGACATGAGATGGCAATGTGCACTTGCAGCCAAAAAAGCCAACCACATCCTGGGATGCATCAAAAGCAGCATGGCCAGTGGGTTGAGGGAGGTGGTTCTGACCTTCTACTCCACTCTCATGGGACCACACCTGGAGTGCAGTGCCCAGCTTTGGGGTTCCCAATATAGAAAAAACATGGATCTGCTGTAGTGAATCCAGGAGGAGGACCACGAAGATGACCCTCTCTAAAGAAAGGCTGAGACAGCTGGGGTTGTTCAGCCTGGAGAAGAGAGGACTCAGTGGAGACATTGTTGCAGGATTCTAGTGTCTAAAGGGGGCTATAAGAAAGGTAAAGAGAGACTTTTTTCCAGGGCCTGCAATGACAGGACAAGGGGCAGTGGTTTTAAACTGAAAGAGAGTAGGTGTAAAAAAGCTGTGCCCAGAAAAAACTGTGGATGTCCCATCATTGGAAGTGTTCCAGACCAGGGAAAATGCAGCTTAGAGCAATCTAGTGAAAGATGTCCGTGCCCATAGCACGGGGTTGGACTAAATGTTCTGTGAAAGTCCTTTCCAACCCAAACTATTCTATGTTTCTATGATTCTATACTTTCCACATGTATTTGTATCTATTACTAAAGAGTATGTATCATTTTGGTATCAAGATATCTGAATCTAAAGCTTTCTGGGAGTGCTGTACAGCAATAAAAATATTTTAAAGACAAAACCCCCTTTTATTTCCATGCATATTGTATGTTAACATAGTAAGGAACACAGCTGAAGACTTACAAGCTTAAAAAATACGTAAGGTAACCATGCCATCATTATAAAGAAAAAGCAATATTACTGATACTAGAAAAAAGCATTGATTATGCTGAAAGTAGAAAATAGTTTTTCAAAACTTGGAAAGCCTTTCTCAGCTATGCATTACTCTGTGACTTCATGCCAGCAACATGCTTAGGATTTATTCTTCCAGATGTAATGAGGCAGGATAAGTTTCTTTTGCTGTATAGACAACCTCAAATACTTTTAATTCCAATGAACTTTGAATATTTCATGTTGTTGCATAAGGCCATGCCAACCTGTTACACCTATGCTTCATACATAGGTCTGATGCAGCTTGCAAGAACCATACACAGTCCCTGTATTTTGACAATGACAGTCCAGTCCTTGAAAGTGCACCACATCCCCATTTACACAGTACAGAGAGATTCTTGAGCAATTGTGCTATCAGAGCCTCTGAGGTGTTCATAAAGAGTAAATCACTGAGAGAGTGAACTTATGACATAAGATCAAAGGTTATGTTTGAACTGGAGCTCTACAAGTAATATAGACTGTGTCCAAAAAAAGTGTACACAAAAAATATTTGCTTCAGTTCATTACATCTTTACAACAGATACTTCTTGGGTTTTAATCAAGTCTGTATGTTTCTTTGCATCACAAAGATTTTTCCATCCTTGAGGATACTTTGGATAGTTTGATCCAAGGCAAGCAGAGAGGATTATGTTGCCTTACAAACTTGCTGTAAAATGAACAAAGACAAGCTGCAAGCTGCTACTACTTGGTCTGGAAAATGCGCTTCGACTGGGAGAAAGCATAAGAATACAAGCATGGAATAAATGTATAGGTTACTAATATTTGAGCTCTTTGTAGAGCTCTGTTAAGAACTTTCAATAGTGGTCATCCTGCATATGCCAAGTCTTTACCATTTGAGATGAACTTTGTATACCTCCCTTTTAAGCAAGACATGAAGCAGTGAGAGGATCTGTAGTGCAGCACACTGCAGATGTAGCCCACTTCTACTTTGGAGAAAAGCATAAAATAAAGTAGTGATCAATTATCTGTTGGCAGGTCTTTGTGAGAGTTTGGTGGGGACAGTATTCTGGGCACAAGTACATTTGGGCAACCACATTATTTTGGCCTAAACTTGTCCTTGTGGTTTCAGTCAGAATTGATATTGTTTACTTTGAAATTTCTCTGTGCTGCTGTTGATGTGCACAGCTGAACAGCTGCTCCCTCTCAAGACAAAGGAGGCTGCACTTCAGGATGTGTTCAAGTGATTTCTGATTGTAAAGCATTTTGGGGTTTTTCAGACTAAAAGGCATTTTTACCACTTCTGCTGCTACTGGTGTATAAGGAACAGACAAAAACTTCCCTTGAGCTGGTACAGATGAAACTTAACTTGAAATAAAACTTCAGTAGTTCTGGAGGTATTTCATTCTTCTTTGGTTTAATCTGTAGGCTGTAATGGCTAGGGTTTATACATAATTCTCTTTAGGGCATGGTCCCAGTGTAATTAAAGAGAAAACCTGACTTTAATTAATGAGTAGGATAAGGCTTTAGGGGTGGTCATGCAGCAAAACTTCTCAGCCTAATGAACTGATTTCCATTGAATTGGCTATAAATACAATATCATTTATAATGAATTGCTTAATAGTAAGGATACCAGTAGACACTAGAAATGAGCAGATGCTACTTTCTTTTTGCCTCAGAGGCAAGCATGAAGGGTTGTTTCCCCAGTAAGTTCCTTAACAATGTTGGCAGAATTTGTAATGAGCAATGTCTTGGACAGAGATAAGGAGCCAGGATTTATAGCTGTGATGCCTCCAGGTCCAGTTAAAGCAAAGGTTCTGAAAACTGAGTGCCTAGTCACTCATCCCACACAGGAATGTCTGAAGGGTCCTAAAATATTCTTACAGGCACTGTCTTCTAATTTTCCTGAAAATTATCGCTACATAGGTAAGGGACAGGTAAGTGATGAAGAGGTCATCAAAAGCAGCAGCAGTATTAAAAAAGCCTGGTGACCAAAAGTAATTATTTGATGAAGAGGCTGGAGCTGGCACCAAGCAGATAATTTCAACACTCCCATTGCCCTGTAGACTCCACTGCTCCACACTGGGAAAGGGATTGCTAAAATGCTAGACTGCCACTGGTGGAATTCCCTTTAGGAAATTGAACATCCATAGTGCAGTGCATGTTCTTTAGAGGCTGTGGTTCTTCATTCTTTAGTTTTCTTGTTTTATAGACTATGTTCTTTCTAATCACATTCCAAAGTCTGTAGGTGTCTTCACCTGTGTTCAGACTTCTAATTAGAAGAGACCCCAAAACAAGTGGGTGGGAAAAAAATCAGAATTACCATTTCGATTCTCATACATATTCAGTGAGCAGCACCCAAACCTTATTCATCATGTATTCACTTGCAAATGAGCCATGCTTCAGAAGTTCAGAGGACTGGAGCTTCCTGTTCCTAATACAGAGATGACAGAAACTTTGGTTTATGTTCACATAGCTCGAGAAATGCTCCAGGTGCACGTGAGGAAGGATTGATGCAAGTCACTGCTATGAACCTTGTTTTCCAGATTAGCTGCAAACCAAAGATACTTTACATACATGCTGACATAGTGGGGTTTGCATATAAGCTTATTTTACAGGAGTCAGCAGCTAGTGTTGTGCTATCACAGCAGTCCAGTAATGCTCTGTTGACTTCCTCCTTCATTACAAGACTCAAAACAAATGCCCTTAGAATTGCATATCTGCATTCCTGATAGCAAAATCCACATTTTCAAGCCCAAATACTTGTCTTTTATATGGAAAGGACTAAATCTATGAACTGCAGAAAAATCCACTACCCCAGTGGATTCCATGGGACATGGTAAGGGTCTAACATTCATGAAAATCAGAACATCTCATTCAGATGTTTGAAAAATAACCTAAGTATCTAATATCTAAGCATGCTTGTTCCAAAATGCTGGTCATCAAAATGTGCCTCTTTGTAGGCATTTTAGAGAAAAAGAATGTGAGTTTGATTTTTCAAACACAGCTTTCAGTTGAACCTATCTAAGCTGAGTCTGCAGTTCTGCTGCTGAAAGAAAACACAGAGATTTAGCAAAGGAGAAAAATATGCCTTCAAATATGGAAGTCCAATTAAATTCCCTCGGTTCCAGTGACTTTTAGCAACTGAGAATAATAAGGAAGAAAAATAGGTTGATTTTTGTGTATTTATTTAGATGTAGGGAAGGAAAAAAGAGACATCCATCCAAGCCACTACATTTCTACTATCATTAACCACACAATAAATGCATTGTTACCACATTAAAACTTCAGCAGTTTTTACTAAGCCAGGCAGCCAGCTACCTACAGGGAGTCTTGGGGGACAGATGAAGAAAAAATAAGTACCTGTGAATACTCCAGAAAACAGTAAATCTCCACTTTCCAGTGGCATAGCACTCCTGCTTCTAGCCAGCATGAAGGGCAAAATGCTCAGCCAATCTTATAAACTCATTATGCTACAAGATGAATACTCCCTGCCCTGATTATTTTGCCAAGTGTTATTTTGTTATGAAGTTAAGTGGATGATGTTATTTTTGGGTGGCAAAGAGAACTTTCTGCTTGGGAAGGAAAAAGAGAGACTGGCTGATGGTGCTAAGAGAGTCTGAGCAAAGGTGGGGGGATATGTGGACTAACTTAGCAGGTTGAACTGGATAAGACCCAGCCTGCAGAAGCAAGGTTGCTTGGTAGACATCTGCTTCAGGACCCAAGAAGAGGATGTGCAAAAGCAATGGGTTACATTTGTTACTCATTTTTTTGCAGATGTGGGAAGATTATCAAGTATTATGTCAAGTGTTCTGAATGTATTCATAATACCATACATAACAATGCCAATGCAATGTTCAGCTTACCAAAACATACGAATGACCTAAGGGGACAATATCATGTGTCTAGAAATAGTCTGAATGCTGCAGCAGGAAGGCACAAATGCCATGCAGTCAGGTATGCAATACTACACTGTGGGGGAAAACTGCATCTGATCACAGAGGATAATCAATACATGTCCAAAGCATCAAGGTCGATATTGTTTTGTGCAGCTACAAAATACATCCTCACGTTCTTCGGTTGTTTTGCTACTGAGTTTGGCACACTGAGGTATGTAGTGTCAAAGAAATGCACCTTTGGTCTTTTGTACAACAAAACCACAAATGTGCAGGCTTGCTTTTTCTTTCTGGTCACAGGATTTTGAAGCTGAAGATATTTATAAATAAACCTCTTAGTTTGGAAAGGAAATTATTACAGCTATAGTTAAGGATTCTGAGCCTCATGAAGGAATTCTTCAAAGGTTCTGTATTAACAAAAGAAAAAAATACCTTTTCATATATTTCTCTTTACTTTTGTAAGTTTTATGAGAAACTGATAGGGTTTCATCATGGGAAGCAGTTTTTGGATGTTAATTCTCTGCTCATCTGTCTCCCCAAGCCCCTTAATTAAACTTTTATAGCCATTCAAACTAACATCTAAACATTCCAACTCAGAGCAGCTTAAGTACAGCCTCAGGCTATATCTGGCCCAAATCCACCAGAATGGCTCTATGCCCAATCCTCTGTTGCAGCTATTGACTGTTCTTGACCCCTTTTTCCTTTACTTTTATCATCCATTTTCTTAAGGGGGCTTATTCTGTCCTGGTTCAATTTTGTCCAATGACATAACAAACTCTTTTTCTTTTTTTTCCCATACCCTTCTTTCCTGTGGGCAGCAAGTATACTTCCTGGTAACACTTTCAGAGTCTTGAACTATCTTGACAGTCTGACTTTATTGAAGTTACACAACGGGTGATGGTAGCTGTTTGAGCTTGTGCTTCCAGATGGCATGGGATCAATACATGGGATGTGACTCACAGCCAGCTAGATATTTGGCCTTTGAAGCACGATGTTGCAGCTCCTTAGTAAGTGTTCCAAGCCTTACTGTTTTGAAGGGATCTGCTTGCTGATATTTGGTGAGGGAGGGATGCAAACCATCAAAGCTGAAGAACATTTGGGCTGAGGTTTGCTGTTTAAGCCTTAGGTTTGTCAGCATCTCCCACTGCATTTTATACTTCCAGCATCTATATTTGCTATGACTTACACAGATGTCTCAGCTCCCATTAGTGTCAGTAGAGTTTTAGAGAGTGATTCAGTGAATTTTGGGTAAAACCAGCCATTATTCAGACATCACTGACCATGGGAACTACATCTCTATTGCATTTGCCTGGACCTTAGACAAGCAACGTGTACCTGAAGACACCTATGTTGCAGACAGATAATATTAAGTCAGGTCTTTTGCACACAGGTGTGCAAATCTGCCTACACATGACAGTTGCACAAAAAAATATTCAGTAATGAAGAATTAAGAAAATGTTTTCCAGCACATGGAAGATCTCTCAGCTCTTTGGGTAATGTTTTCTAGACGTATGGTTGCCTCCCATTTTTTTGCCAGTTGAACATGCCAGAGTTCTTCAGATTTAGTAACCCAGTCACAAAGATATACAGCAGCAAAATAATATTACTCTCCAGGACAAAGCCCAGTTTTATTAATACATAATTCAGGATACCTTTTCATGTGAAAAGAAGACTGTCTGGCCACCAGTGGCTTCCAACAGGAATAGCAAGATGGCTATGATAGCCTTAGGAGTCATTTGTCCAAGGACATTTTGGATTTCAGCAGGTATTAATGAAAGGATTATTCCATGTACATTGCTTTATTTTTGCCTAATTTTCTAAATCTTGGCTTTGCATGTGGCAGAAATATCCCTTGTTTAGATGCTTCTCTTCTTTAAAAAAATAAATCTCTGTTTTCCTTACTTGCCAAAGTGTTTCTTACACTGTAAAGCAATAGATTACAATATCCTTGATGTTAGATTTCTGAGGAGGACATAAGCTCCTAGCAATATTTAGCAGTTAGTGCTGGCATTAGGACTTCTAGTATTACAAGGTCTAGCATCCCAGGATGAGGCTGGGCCAGTGAGAGAGAAGTTCAAGGAAGTCCTGCCTGAAGGTCTACCTGCTTTAACTTTGACATGAGGACAAGTAAGATGCCACTCAGCATTATAACGATTATGTTTAAAGAAATATTAATGATCATGGTGTAAAACATACTAATCAAAGTCTTAGGGATTCAGGAGTTACAGAGAATTAAGAACCGAGGCTGAAAATTTGAAACCTGATTTCAAATGTCTCATTTTGTCTCAGGCACTTTCAATCAGTTAGAATGCCTGCCAGCAGTTAACACATACCTGGTGCTCTGTACTCCAGGAGTGAAGCTTTGCTATAGTTAACAATGGTAATTATGATTGCTCTTCTGGTGTGTAACTATGCAATCATTACACTTCATTAATCACGTTCAATAAAGAGGTAGTGCTATTTACTACTATGGGCTGGGAAACTTTCACAGCTCCACTCTTCAGAGGTTATTTGTATCCCCAAAAGCTCTATTATTCTTTTTTACTCCAGGCTCTTCCCAAAGCAGGAAACCTTAGTTTTATGTTTTGTAGTTACGTTGCCAATTACTAGATGTATCAGAGCAAATGCTCCAGTATTTTTTAGTACCCAATATTGCAAACTGTTTATACATAAAGCTAATAGTTATGATTATGTTTATTGCTTATTCTGCATTCAGAAAAGCTTAAAGAGGGGTGAATGCCTTTGTGGGAAACCTACTGGCCAAGGCTGTGAAACCTACTGCCTATGGGCAGCTCTACTTAAAAAGCTTGTCACTGAATCCTATTTTCTAATCAAGAACAGGACGTTAAATTTGCACAGTAAATGTACTGGAGCATAAAGAACTGATTATTCAGATCAGTCTTTTGTTTAGAAGAGGAGGGAAGTCAAAAGGTCTATATCTACAAAATGCAATTTTTATGAGGGTTGAGTATTAATCCTGGATCCTGGCACTTTGCAGTTTTGATATATTAAAAAAGCTGTTAGATAATTATGGCAGTTGCCAAAGCAAATTAATCAAGAAAGAAAACTATAATATTTTACTTTTTTTCTGGAAAAATTTCATGAAGTTATAATGGGAATGCTGAAAGAATTTCCCCTTCCTCCTAACCCTCATTCATTTTTGTGAAGATTAATGATGAAAGATCTACCAGAGACTCATTACATGCCAAAAGAAATGGCATATATGTTAACATCCCTCCAGGAGACATGGCTATGACTCCAAGAAATTAATTTATAATTCATAGTAATATGATTGAGATTCCTTAGTGTTTCTTTCCGGACAGGCTCTAAATATCCAAACTTGCAAAAATTATCCAATAAAAAATAAGATCAAGCTGTTCCTTGCACCAAAGAACTAGTATAGAAACTGGAGTTTTTTTCCTCTGCATTCTTCTGTCATCTTCATCTTGCTTAAAATACACTGTAAGAGCTCTGCCAATTGGGATGTAAAATGCCTTCTTGATTGTAGCATATAATTAAAACTTCCCTTTCAGCTTTTTTTCCACATCAGTTTATAAAGGATCTACTTGAATTTGAGGCAAAAAAAGACATCTGGCTTCATTGTTTTGTGTGGGCTGAAGCTAGTTATATTCCTTTTTTAAATATATATATTTGTACTGAGTCAAGCCTAAAATAATGAACACTCCTTACCCACTGGAATATATTCCTGCATACTGAGAGGTGAAATAAATTCTGCCTTGATCACTGAAAGCATGCCAGAACCATTATTGCACATTGTGCTACTTTGGCCCATTACCAGAAAGATTAAAGTCCTACACAAAAAAAACCCCAAGACAAATACCAGATCTTCAATATGAAAAAATGCAACCACCCCAAACCCTTTGCTTCCAGGTCCAGCTTGTGGTCCTGCATACTGAGAGGTGAAATAAATTCTGCCTTGATCACTGAAAGCATGCCAGAACCATTATTGCACATTGTGCTACTTTGGCCCATTACCAGAAAGATTAAAGTCCTACACAAAAAAAACCCCAAGACAAATACCAGATCTTCAATATGAAAAAATGCAACCACCCCAAACCCTTTGCTTCCAGGTCCAGCTTGTGGCTTTAATAAAAAAAAAAAAAAAAAAAAAAAAAGGAGAAAAAAAAAAAAAAAAAAAAAGACAGGTTAAGACTACTACTAGAGTATGTTTTATGAGAGTTAGTTTGTAATAAACCCCTGCCTATTTTGCTAGAACTCCAGGTTTCAAAGTGCAGAAAACATTTTTGCTGGGTCAACATCATCACAGCCATGCATTAATACAGTGCCCTTTCTAAGAGTCAAAAGGCTGCTTTACAATAAAGCTTGTTAAAAATGATCAGTATTTAAGAACAGTTAAAAGAAGCAGCAAACATATTTCTGTGATGCAGTTTTACATGCTGGAAGAGACAGTGCAGTTTTAAAATACTGGTGGAAAGTTTCAAACTCAAGTGGTATAATTAGAAAACTGCATGAGTTCTTAATATCTTGCAGTCATAAGGAGGATAAACAAAGCAGCTCTCTGATTCTGGTGGCGAAAGAAAGCCAGGAAACATGAGTGGTAGAGCTGACAAGGTGAGCTGGAAGGCAGCTGTCCACACAGAGTCATGTGAAGGAGCAGGCAGTGGGATGGAGAGGGTTCTCTCTTTGGCCATTGAGCTGCACCAGTAACAGAGCAGCTCCTTCTGCTCAGTGGTCACACAGCACTTGGAGCATTTGAGAGGGGTCTGGTTTATTCTAAGTCCACTTCCCAGAGTAAAATAAAAAGAAATGATAATTTGACAGTGTGTTTCAAAAATGATTGTGCTTTAAGTTTGTCAAACCTTGGCAAGCATAAGTCTGGACTGCATGAATTTTGTTCCTGGACAAAACCTGGATACTTTATCAAGTGATAAACTGGATCTTTCAACAGCCTTTCTAAACTGTTGGTATTGGGATTACAATGTCTCAAAAAATCAAGGCTGGTTTTTCTGCTTTGACTGCTGCACCCTCAGCCTCCACCACCTCCCTGGTGCAGCAGCAGTGTGGGAGCTGTTGGGGTTGAGACACCTGAGAGATTCACTTGGGAGTACCTTGTAGCTCTGAGAAAAGGCTTTGAACTGCTTTTGAAAGAGAACAAGAAAAACAGTCTGTTGGGCAGCATCATGTACAGCTCTTGAAGATGGAGGAACATGTCAAACCCCAAAGGAGCTCTGAAAACAGCCAGGATGGGTCCCATTCAGTGCCCCAGCACTCAGGAGCTGGCAGTGTCCTTGAGGGATCACACACCCCAGAGCAAACATGGGATCTCCTCTGACACCTCACTGGTGCTGCAGCTTGTAGCAGAGGAGAGGTTCAGGAGTCAACTGTAACAAATCCATGCACACCCCAGTAGCTCCCTTTGCCCAGAGGCTAATCAATTTTTTTTCAGAAAAAGGCTAAAATTTATGTTCTTTTACCAAATTTTTACTCCTACATAGATTTGTTGGTAACAGCAGTGTTACTAATTGCTAAATAGGCACATGTAAAACAGCCAGATTGATAGTCTCTTAAACTGGAGCACTTGCAAGAGCTACACGTTGTTGCCAGGCAGCTGCTGGGTGCGAGGCCATTCGAGGACATCAGTCTCTAGTAAGCAACGTGGTTTCACTTCTACCCTGTGTGTTTTGGTCACTGGAAATGCCAAATGGTAACCCAGCTCTGGCCAGAACTTTGCTCCCTCAGTGAAAGAGTTCTCCCAGCCTGGCAACATGCAGAGCCTGAGCTACATCCACAACCCCAGCCCCATGGGAACAGGAATTCCATACTCTTGCAGAGTCAAAGTACAGTTGAAAGAAAAACTACTGTTTGCCATGTGGAGAAGAAAGGATTAAAGGATGAAGAAAGGTAAATAAAAGATTACTTTGTTCTCAAGCATTAAGGTAATTAAGGTAAAATAAATGACAGCAGATGCATCTTCCTAGAGTAGCACCTTCCTAGATGGGATTGCAGCTAGACTTCCCTGCTGTGGCATGCTCTGCTGTGCCACGCCGTGCCATGACATGCTATTTCTCCATCAGCCAAGCAATGAGCAGGCTGCAGCACGTGTTTCTGGGCCATGCAGCCAGATTTCCCTTGCATAGAGTGGGGAGACAGGGCTTGGGCATATTTGGAACTTTCTAAAGTGTGGAGCTAGGAGACGTCCAGAGCACTTCGTAGGAAAGTCTCCCTGACTGGCAGGTTAATAGCAAATTAACCTCAATGAATTTCATGCACACAGCTTTAAAAAATCTGGGACTGAGGTAACAACAAATGCACTAGTTTTTATTTCAATCTGTTTGAGGAGGAGAGCAAAATAAGCTATACTGAATAGCTGTCATTTTAAGCACCCCCTGATTTTTTTAAAAACCACTCTGTTTCCTATCTTGAAGGACATATTAAGTGGAAAGCTTTTCTGGGCTCTTTATAGATTGCTACATACAGTAAACCTTTAAATAACCAGGAGTCTCGAGCACATAGAATCACTATATTTTGCAGAGTCTTGGACCCTTACCAAACACATTCCTCGATCAGGTTGGGGGACAGTTTATAAAGGCTAACACACTTTTTAAAAAGATTTGAAGTGACAGCTTTTTGCATGCCCATTATCCAAGAGGTCTGAGTGCTCTCTCCTGCAGTGAGACTGACAGACTGTGTGCAGCAGGGAGGAGAACGAACAGGGAAAACCCATGAGAGCTTGATTGCCAGTTCCATTCTATGTGTACATACCTGGCTTTCCTCTGCAAAGAGATGATTTTCTTTTAATCTATCACCACATTTTCAAAGGGTTTCTTTTCTGCTTGAAATGTGACTGCAGAAAAATGTCAAGTTTTGCGGAACAAATTCACTCCCTGTGTGGATCCAGTCACATCTGCTAACCACAGTGATGAAGCATTAGCTAGTTCTCATCTGAAATGTTCTGGCCTTCATCCAAAGTATTTTGGTTTTCAGCCTAAAGACAATGATGTTCAGATATAGCGTGTAGTTTCTAAATAAAAAAGGACACCTTCCCCCTTTCTTTTTATTTTGGTAATGACAGCAAATGCTTTTGGCCCTCCACTTTTGTTCAGTAAAAACCACAATTTTTTGTCAGAAGTTGGTTTCTGTAGAAAATTTTGCCAAGCTTATCACGTATCAGCTCCACTTACAGCCAGTGAAGCAGTGCAAGCTATTAAAGCTATTAAAAGGAAATTTTTTTGGCTGTTGTGAATTTTGGCATTAGTTACTAGTAAGCAGTCTTTATCTGAGTAGCATGAGGGATGGGAAGGTGTCAGAGGCTGAGACGCAGAGTTGGAACATCACAAGGAAGAGCTTTGACAGGGGATTGCCATCTTGGGCACGAGGATGATCTTGTGAGGAGGCAGCATTTGTATTGCAGGAGCTGTTGCATGGCTCACTACTCATCTAGCAGAAAATAAGGCCTAGAAGGAATGGGAAAAGTGATATCCAACAGCTAGTGCTTCTTTATTGCCTACCTGTCTGGCTGCCTGTCTTTTAGGATATTACTGTCAATAATCAGTTGTCTTTGTCATTCATCCAGTCTTGGGTAGCAAGATTTTCCTGTAGGAATTACAAGGAGCCTTGTACATTTCCTATAAAATTCACAATTTCTCCCTTGGCATTTCAATATGACTAAGAAGATTTTTGTCATCAACTCTCATGAGCAGAAACTCTAGTGTTAGCATTTCCTGTGGACACATCTTCACTTAATCACCACACTAGACAAGCATGAAGCAAGCAGAAGAGTTCCTCACATGACAACAGATCTTAGCACTGATGCTTAGAGGAAGATTTATATCTCTCCACAAGACCTCTTAACAACCTGCAGATTTGAAGAAGAATAGAGGAGATGATAGGATCTTTTGTAGAGAAAGAAATATCATTCTTCTCTGTGGAAGAACGATCTCATAACAATAGCCAACATAGCATGTTCTGCTTCCAGTCTGTATCTTATCAGCTCGGCAGAGTGCAGCTTGCCTGCAGACATCCTGTCTGTACACACTAGGGAACATGGTAATTGTCTTATTGCATTCAAGCATGCAGCATCCTGAAGTATGTGCCTCTGACCATGCTGGAGGTCAGGCTTAGAGACTTGCTGGCTGAACAGCAGGTAAACTGAACAGCTCGACAACTGCTGGATATACACAGCATGGATGCATCTGTTATTGCAAATTAGGAGATTTTGCATTCTCACACCAAATCTTGGGAGGGCTAGTAGGTATGTCTGCTATTTATGAAAGTCAGAGAAGTAAAACTCAAATACAATGACACAAAATTACAGAGAGGGTATCAGCAAAAGAAAATAGGTGTTAATAAGAAATAAGGAATACAAAAGAACAATGTGCTGGCTTGCTGCTGAGATGAAGCTATGGTTAGGCAAAGAACATAGGTAGGGTATGTACAAGTTAATTCAGATGTATTCTATATCGCACCCCACTAGACACGGCACCGTTCACCACCACTCTCTGGGCCATCCAGCCAGTTCTTAACCCAGCAGTGGGTGCCCCTGTCCATGCTGTGGCCTGCAGCTTTTTCAGGAGTATGCTATGGGAGATGGTGAAAAAGGCTTTGCTGAAATCCAAATAGACTACATCCACAGCCTTCCCCTCATCCATCAGGTGGGTCACCTGATCATAAAAGGAGATCAGGTTGGTCAGACAGGACCTGCCCTTCCTAAACCCATGCTGGCTGGGTCTGATGTTTGGCCCATCCTGTAGGTGCTGTGTGATCACACTTAGGATGATCTGCTCCATGACTTTGCCAGACACTGAGGCTGACAGGCTGACAGGCCTATAGTTTCCCGGGTCCTCCTTGCAACCCTTTTTGTGGATTGGCTTGACATTTGCCAACTTCCAATCACCTGGGACCTCCCCAGTGAGCCAGGACTGTCGGTAAATGATGGAAAGTGGCTTGTCAAACAAGCACACTAGACATAATGCACATGTATACTTTCTTAAAAATATGAATGTAGTTCTAACTACTAAAGTATTCTGCCAAAGTTTTAGCCATCTGGTGGTTTTGATTCATTGTCTCTACAACCAAATGGGACCATAAATTTGCTATTGGCATCTATAGGAGCATGGTCAGTCAGAGCTTGGATTATCATAGAACAGAATGCTCATTTGTAAACTGATGTGGATTGACTTTGATTTGACTTTGTATCAGACCTCTCTGGAAAAATATATACAGCATTTGAAAGAAATCCAACATTATAGTAAAGTCATTTGCTCACCAGCTGTTAAAAATAAATAGCTATACAAATGATGAGCCATAAACTAAGACTACGGTGATGCATAAGAATGTATCTCTTTCTTTGATGATTGTTCTTTGTTTTCTGATAAGGTAGTGAATGTGCATGTCCTTAGCAAAGCTTTATCATCATTGGCAACATTCGTTAACTGTGCTTTTATGCAACAGTAGTGCCACCCAGAATGCTCTCAGGCTATCAATAAAGGGTAACTGTCATTTTCTTCCTGTTATATTTCCAACGAGAAGAAGTAGCATGTAGTTGTATGCAATACTCCCACCACCTCCCAGGGAAACAAAGAAGTTTTTCACTGAGGCAACATTTACACTCCATCCAAAGCACACAAGACCGAATGGAAAATGTGAAGTAAGCTGAATGGCATGTAAGTGAAAAGCTGCATTGTCTTGTCTTGATATGGAGAATTTTAAGCAAGATAAAAATACTGGTGCTGACCACTCACTTGGTGTGTTTTGATGAAATTCCTTGAAGGAAAACTTTCTATATTTTACCTTTGTGGGATATGGCAGAGGAGTAAGTGTTTCCATTTTGTGGAGAAACAAACTCAAACACAGCAAAGTTGGGAGTTAGTTACCCAGTTATGTACTGAAGCACTTGTGCAGATGTGTGACTGGAGGGCAAGACAGCCTTTGCTCTGATTCAGTAAGCACTGTTCTCCTTCATCTCATTTGGTTTCCAATATGAAATTGTTCAGTAAAGTGACTTACAGAGCCTTCTGTTTGAATTATTTGACAGTCATCTTTGATATTTAAGCTGTGATATGTAACTCTTCGTGATTTTTATTCGCATGCAAAATATAAAGTAGCACAGCTGAAAAAGAAATTTTAAAAATAAAAACATCCCACTTCACAATATTCAAGCACATACTGATTTTTTCCCTATATCTTTAACTGTAAAAACTTTTCTGTCAAGAGCTGAAGGAAGATAGAAGAGTAGGCATCCATCACTGAGCTTTATATGCAGACTGAAACTTCACAAGGCCTTTGATAAATGCCTCTTGATTGCAGGTTTCTGCCTGTTACTGTATGGGAAGGATCCATATAAGAAACTGTGTCATACTGAATAGAAATATTAAGCGGAGTCCCATAGATTGTTGGTCAGACCTTGAACCTCTGAGGCATCCAATAGATAAGAGATTTACAAGGGAAAGTGTGAACTGTGAACTGGTTCATCCTGTGAACAACACAGAAACCAGAAAACTAATGAGCTTCAGGTGAAACATGAAGGGATTTCAATCAGGTGTATAACTGGTTTGACATAAGACTACTGTCATTTCACTCTGAGAGATTGGAAGCAATAAAAAAGTGCTAGTGCAATATGAAAGGAGTTCAAATAGAATCAAAGTGCTGTGTGAAAAAACTGGCAATAGGGTACATTTCTACTTGGGGAAGTGAAATATAGAGACTTGGATTTCTTCTCCCACCCATTCAAAGCACTAGTTAATTGTTAAGCCAAAACAGAGAATCTTGGCTTCACAGGCATCCGAGTGGATGCCAGGCTGTAATGATCTATGCTTACTGTATGTACACACAGCATTAAGAGAAGGCAATGTTATTCAAATGAGCCTGTGGTTTACTAGATGAATTTAATTATTTCTGGTTTGTTTTTTCCCCTAGGGGCTAGTTTTTGATGGAAGAAATTCAATATTAGTACTTAGATGACTTGCAGTACACAAGCAACACTGCTGAGAGCGTACCAAAAGCAGTGTTCAATTATAGCTCAGTGAAGTCAGTAAGGACAATGAGGTTACATCTGTTATTCACAACCTTCAGTAGAGAAAACTAGGTTGCACATAAAATGAATATATAGGGAAAAAAAAGAAGATGCTGAGATCAAGCATGGTTACAATTTTGAGTGGAGATCTACAGCCTCTGATTAATTTTTCCCCACAATAATTCATATTTTATCACAATAATAAAGGGAGAAAGTTTACAAACCCAGCAAAGTCTCTAATTCCAAGCTTCTCACATCTAAGGTGCCCACAGACAGCTGTTTTGGTGGGAATGATTTTTGGAAGGAAACATTGCAATAATTTTGTAAAGCAGACTCCTACATCCCACATTAAAGCTCAAATTGCTAACTGCTTTTGAAAAGTCAGACCTATCAGCAGAAAGTGGAGGGAGACACTTTGGGGTTTAATAGGGTGATTCAAAGATAAGTAAGTCCTTGTAGAGTCATGAATCTCCAGTTAAAAAGAGCTAAAACATTGTCATGCTTAGGGGAAGAAAAAAGCAGTATTTATATAGATGAGGTCTGACAAGTGAACTCTACTTAGGCTAAAGAGCATTGAGGTCAGTGCTCACGTAGATTTACAATGGTACATTTCTACTGGTACACGCTGTTGTTAGTAATTAAAAAAGATTACGTTTCAGCTGCTGCTTTGCCTGAATAGCTTCCCAGGCAAGTGCAGGAATGAGTGGGAGAAGGAGGTGTGCAGCAGTGGGCTTTTAGTGCTGATGGGAGATGGCCTAGCTACTGTGTGTGCACTTGTGTGATTACCAAAAATAGTAGCCAACTCAACTGAGAGAATATGAAAATGCTCTACTGAAGGGTTAGAGCATTAGGGAGGACAAATGTGTAAAAGAAACGTCCTCTCCTTCCTCCACAAAAGGTGCTGTCACATACAGATGTGTGACAGAAAATGCTGAAGAAAATGCTCTTGGTTGCTATGGGATGGGAAAGAGATGGAGTGAGAAATGCATCTCTTATGCTCCACCATGTTTTGTTATCTCAGAGCATCTTCATGTTTGGTGGACCATTTGTGACTGAGGCACTGACCAAAAAGCCATGTGAAAGAAGAAGCACTGACCAGTGAAGATCAGCTTGTGACCAGTATGTATTCTCTGCACCACCAGGTCACCAGGCAGCCATATGGCCTGATGGAGAAGTGCTTGTTGCTTTCTCAGTCACCTTGTAGATGGCTCTGGGAATGGCCCGTGAGCCTACCACCCATATTTAGGATCACCTCCCTCATGCAGCTGGGGTGGCATATGACGACATTGCCTTTATGAAAAAAATATGCATAAGAAGCAAAACTAGTATTAAAATGAAAGACTTGAGAAATTAGCTCCTCCATTGAAAGGCAGATAGAGAGATATTAAACACTTGTCTAAGACATACTTTGCTGGTGATGATTTCTGTCTGACTTTAAAGTATTTTCTTGTTCATAGATTGACCTGTCAAAATGACTGCCAAAATACCCTACGCAGCCTTCCATCATGGGAAGCATCTTCATTTACAAATCTGTTCCAGAAATTTGTCTTGCTTGGAGTGGAGACTGACCTGGAAGTGAAGTTTCTCCCTCCCCTTACTCAGTTTTTTGGTTACAAGTGAATTGGTCTATGGGGCTTTTTGCAAACCTTCATAAGTAATTTAATTAATGCAATTGTTCAACTAATCACTGCCTTTCCTCTTGTTCATCTTTACCAGATATGGTTTCCCTTTTGTTCCTTAATGATGCTTTTGGAATCTGCCATCCAGCTGGGAGGATACCACTTGTCTGGATAACTTAGTTGCAACAAACCCCATCATATTTACAAAATAGAAATATGCCTTTTCCTGGCAGACAGGAAGGCAGTTCTGAGTTGCATCACTCTGAATATGCATGATTTAAGAACATCATTTTTAATGCCATATAACTTCCACAGGAGTCATTATTCTGACATTGAACAAGAATGATGAATATGGCTCGTCAGAAATCCTTGAGAGAAATTAGGTACTATCATAAATAAATAAGCACAAAGTATTGCTATGTCAGGATCAGGTGATCTTTAATTATGGCTTGTTGGAACTCCAAAGTATGATTTCTATGTGTATCACCATTAGTCCAACTGCCATTTGTAAGAGGTGTTTGCAGTTTGTCTGAGTTGTTTCATTAGCTGTTTGCAAGAGAGGAATATTGCTTGTCACTGCCAATGTAACATGTCTCTGCTTAGGCTCCATGCACAGCAATCAACAAAGTGTGAGCCTATGTGACACAGATTTGGATATACATTTCAGGTGTCCCAGCAGCTCAGTCACTGGAAGCAGCCAGTATCCACCGAAAAGACACTGATTTGCCCCAGCTTTATTTTGAACAGACCTGACTTGTCAGTCATTGGAAAACCATCTGTGAGCTGCTTAACCTTGACCATAATCCGTTTTTTCTGTTTCTGAGGCAACTCTGTGACAAAATATGTTGGGATGGACATAAATCTTCTGGTGGGACGTGACTTCTTGGGTCACAGTCCCAGCTCACTTACAGTAGGGTGTCAGTTTCTGTTTGCTCAAGGCAGTAAGGAATGTGTCTAAGTTAATTATTACTTGGGACTTCTGTACATTTAAATCTCTAAAACAGAAAAACATTGTTAAACCCTTCTGGCAGCACTGAGGCTTCTCTCATTTTCTTTTACGTATGTCAGATTGATTTTGCCATGTATATTCACAATGAGTTGTATCTAATTCTGTACATGGGATTTTGTCATAGGATCTTATCTGGCAGGTGCAAGGTTGGTAAAATACAATTTAAATTTTTCTCCTGATTTTACATTTCCTGGTAACTAAGGAACATCTATAGCAATAGCACTTGTTGCAACTCCATAGTGCACCTGAAAATCAGTTTGCTGATCTGTTTACTGGTTTTAAGATGATAAATAACAGCATATGAAGAATTTTCATAAGGATGTCAAATGCTTTATATAGCTGTGTTGGTACAACATGAGTGCAGAAAAATTACTTGATTTAATGCAAACATCAATAAATACAAGTCAAACATAAGCTGAATGTTAAACAAACACATTGCAATTCCACACGAATCATAGACACGAGATTAGCATCACCACTGCTCTCCTCCAGCTCTGCCCACTTTTTTCAGTGAGCCTAGGATGTGTTCACAACTCCAGCACTGTCAGCCTGCCTCCAGTTACTCATCCCTGTCTTTTCCACACCTCAGTTCCTTTCACAGAAGACCAGGACTGGAGGTGAACTTGGAAGGAGAGGAGGAGCCCACTTTGCAAGTGAGAAACACTGTATAAAAAGTTTTGACAGGGGTTGTAAATGTGGTAAGCAATGGGAAGAGGACTCTTGCTGAACACAGTCAACATCATGATCTACCTGGATTATGCCCAAACTCAGTGTGTAGGTCTTAATGTGTTGGGGTTTGGGAGGAAGGGGAAATGTTGGGCTTTTAAGAGACAGAGTATTGTTAGAGCATGTTTTTCACACTAGTGTGGGTAAGTCTATAGTTTCTGGTGTGAAAGCTCTTGTACAAAAAGCTTCTTTCCAGATCTCTGGAAGGCTGGATTCAGTCACACAAGCAAGTGTAATTTTATGGAGTGTTGTGTCAGGACAGCAGGTTTTGATACTGGCAGCTTGGTAGATCAGTGTAACACCAAAGTCCAGTCTACACCTTGCTTTCATGCCTCTATAATACAGAGCCTCAGGGAAGGCTCTGAGACACAGACCTTCACTTGAAGTATAAAGTTCAGAGTTCCTCCTGTAGTTCCAACTCATCTTTATTGTACACAAAGTATTGTTATCTGCAGAACCACACACCAAACATCTGAGAGACAGAAAATGGAAAGAAAAGGACTCTTCTAGGCATTATTTATCTTAACTGTAAAGCAGCTGGTTGAATTATGTCAGATGAACCAGACCCTAGAAGCCACTTTTTGGTTTTTTTCTGAACTGAATTTGCCTATCATGTTACTTAGTAATTGCCCTGTGGTATTGCCAACATACATGACCTAGTGATTACTTAGAGACTTCTATGTATTGAAATGCCACCTGACCTGAGTCACTGACACGACATGCAAAGTTTTCATTGTGTAATTATTCCTATAAAGCAGTAGTTAATCTCCTTTCTAGCAAAACAGTCAAACTGGCAACTTACCAACAATATTCTATGTATTACAATTATTTAGTAACCCTGCCTTTGGCATTACAAATGGTATTGACACCTTATCCTTAGAAACCATGTTGCAGGTAATGCACTGAAAATGATGAAGAGTAAAAGTAAGCACTGGCCTCACTGTAACCTAAGCAGCCATAGAAACTAGGGTGAGGTTTCACTTTGCCTCAGTTTAGATGGTTATCCCTACTCTTATGATGGGATTTGTTGGACCCAAACATACTGAGATGCATTACATTTACAGGTGCATTATTCTTTGATGATTTTTGGAGTCTTGGGTGAGGGGGTTAAAAGTCTGCACTTGGTAAAATGAGTCCCATTCTTCCAGTTTAAATGGAAAAATGTTGGTCATGGCAGTTGGGGAGGAATTAATTTTGTTGTGAGTTCTAGGAACAATGTTATTGTGGATTTAGTTGATTTTTTTGTCCTATTTTGGAAATAGCATGGCCTATTTTCCAAAGCTAAAGTTTTAGTCATGTTCATCTCAACAAAGGCAATCGTATTAAAAGCAAATCCTGTACTGGAATTGCCAGTTACATAACTTATGAAACCCTTTATTAACGACCAGTTGTCATAGCTTCTAGTGCATATATATTATCATTGCTCTATTGGGTTCAATGTGTGTGCATCAATTCATGCCAGATGAGCATCTGGCCCCAAATTTTCAGTACATGTATCTCAAGATGCTATTAACAGTGTAGTCAGAGGAAAGGATTGTGTTAAATGCTGGTTTATTTCATCATTGGTTCATTCACAAGAGGTACACTGAGAAAAGCAAATAAATTGACACATGTTCCTTTTTTTTCCTTCTCTCTAGTTCTCTCAGTGTCCCTCTTGTTGGGATTTGGGAAAACCACAGGTGCTGAAGTTTGGTGTCTGGGACCTATCTCATTTTATGTTGTTACCCCTAAAATCATCTACTGAATTCCTTCAGGATAATGAGTTTGACCTCAGTGTCTAATGGCACATGAACAACTTCTGCCATGTCTTACATAGTGTGGACTGATAGCAAGATTGCTATGCAGAATAATAGAGAATCTGAAAAATTAGTAATTAATAGATCCAGTTAAATCACATGCAATGGGAAGAAAATATGAGAGTGTAACTAAGTGACCAGATTATATAACTTAATTGCACACGTGAGGAAGCCATATGGGGTAACTTCCTTCATTATCCCTCAAACAACTCCACAAATATTGGCTGATTAATCTTTCAGATATATAAGCTTTAACTCCTCTTTTGGAGATGTGAAAACTAACACAGGCTGAGTAGCTACTCTAAAGCAGGTTGAATCAGTGGGATATCTGCAAAAAGCACTTGCTGAGTTTGAGATGAAAATTTGTTTTGTTTTGCTTTGTTTTTTTTAAAAAAGTGACTTCTGATTGCAGAAGTCCAATTTGTGATATCTTGTAATTGAGCTTTAAAGAAAATGGCCATCTGTAACTAGCTCTTCGGGGTGACACTCACTTTGAAAATACAGGACTGCATATCTCAGGCTAAATACTGAATATCAGTTGCTCTGTTTGAAGAAAAGTGTCTCAGAATTGTCTGTTAGCAATTTGCCCAGTGCCAGAAATGAAATTAGTTTCAGAGCTAGGATATGAATACAGAAACGATGCCGAACCTCATTTTATACCGTACTGCGTCTAGAGTTTTTCACTACCCTGGAGGGTTTTTTACTCTTAGATCAAACCACCCTTCTGAAAACAGCAATTACACCTGTGATAGATTTACTTAACTGGAATCAAAGCTTACCTGAGGGAAAAATCCAGTCTGCTCTTTGCACAAGTGGAGATGCTTACCTCTCTGGTGATCCCAATAGAAAGGCCTAACCCCAAATTTGCAAGTAGACCAGGGTGTCCTGCTGGCATGTAACAGACCCTGGAGACACCAGCATTTCAACAAGGCTGATGCTGGGTTATGCTCAGCCTGTGTCCTGAAAATTAAGACACATCATTAACATTAGGCTGGAATCACACATCTCACTTGCTGTATTTTACAACAGGCTGCATAAATATACTTGTCTATAATTGTTAAGGTTAATCTCAAGGCTTGTTTCAAGGTGAAGCTACACAACAGTTTCAAAAATTGTCATTAAATCATTACAGCCCAGGCCATGGGACTGCAATTTTCACATTGATCCTCCTCTGTCAGCAGGATCGACGTGGACTGGCATGCGGGAGCGTCACGGCACAGAACCCCCCGTGTCCCCAACCACTGGCCATTGCCTCTGGTAGCTCTTAACCAACAGCAATGTTAGTGGTTCAATAGCCAATCTGACATAGGCAGCTGAACTGGGAGAAGCTGAGCAGAACCCAGAGGAGGGTTGATGCATGTATGCATGTATGTAAAGCATAGAGCCCAAGAAGAGGCACAGATTTGCTGACCAAGACTGCTGAGTCCCAGGAGCATTTCTCTTTGCCAGCTGCTTCCATCAGCTTTAAATACAATGGACGTTTATGATAATCCATTGGGAATCTTTACTGTGATTCAGTGAGTAAGCTAATACATCTGTACTTCATATTTTAAGTTAATGAGAATATAAATATTTAAATATATGCATCCTGAGCAAGGGCAATATGATTTTAAGTACTTACACCTCTGTGCCCTTAATGATAAGACATGTTTTGAAATGGCTTAGTTAAACATTGAAAATAGTTTGACCTTTGAATTAAACTAATCTAAGTAGCATTTCAACAAGCAGTAACAGACATTCTGGGTAATTTATTGAAAATGCCATATAACTGCAGTGAATTTCAGAACATGTAGAAAGAAATCAGGCATTTTCTTTCTCCAAAGAATGCTGACTCTCTCAGTACTTTTAGGAATCTGTAGCTGTTTTAGTGAGCATGTATTTTTGTCACAAATGCGTTTGAAAGATCCTGAAAGTTATGAAGCTAATTTCCCATTACACTGTGTGATATGTTTGGCTTTGAAGAATGAACTCATATCGTAGATAAATCATTGAAGATTTCACTGTATTGTATGTATGCTGGGTCATAGCATAGGAAATTATGTTTGTTTAAAGCGTGTGTCTGCATTTATCTCTTAAAAGAGGCTGTCCAAAACTCAGGAGGACTGGGAGTCAGATTATGCTCCCAGTTACGCCAATGACAATTCTTCAGCCAAATCCATGTTAAGCATGTTTTTTTGAGTCTGTGGGGTTTTTTACCTGTAAAATGGGTGTAAAACTAGGACTTAATGAATAGCAGTGTGTCAGGAGACTTAAATTTTGCATAATCCACATCTTCAAAACTTGTAAAGCTTCAGACTTATCTGTTCCCTTTCTACTTGAATAGAATTGTCTTTTCCTGTGGAACTGTGCTGTAGCTGAAACAATTTTCTCTGGATCCTTCAGTAATTTTTCTTGGTGTGAATTATTAAACTTGTTTTGCCTCTATTTAATTTTCCATAAATGTGATAAAATAAGATAAGCCCGAAGATATCTGTACATTTGCATTAACCATATTATTATATATTTGTGTGTCTTTTTCTTGTGCATTGTTTCATTTTCATTATTCTTTGTCAAGTTTTAAATGCATGCTAGACATCTTTTTCAATAGGGACCTTGTATTCACAGGTCTCCAGTAAAAAGGCTAGTATATTCTGGAGCACATTAAAATAAATGCCATAATTCTGGATAGGTATTTTAGCAACCTAATGTCTGTCCTTCCTCTTCTCCACTCACTCAAAGGCAGATGGGCCACTGCTGTGGGCCCAGCTTGCTCCCTCATTTGGGATATTACTGGTGAATACAGGAACTGGGTGGACTAGAAAAAGAGAAAACAGAGACACAAAAGAAGATAGCAAATACAGAACCACGTTTGTCAATATTTCCCTTTCCACACCTTCCCCTCTCCAGTGACAAGAAAACAAAACCCAGGTCTGGAACAGGCAATGCAAATGGAATATAAACAGACATTCTCAGGAGCAGCAGAGGAGTGGCTGCTTTAGTTCCACACACACAGGGGACCTGCTCAAGACAATGCTGTTGCCCTTGGTCTTCAAGAGCCTCCAGATGCTTTGCCTTTGAGGCCTGTTGAGCTCTTATGTAAAGCAAAGGAACCACTGCCAGTTTAATGGGGCATAGTGACTGAACCCCTGCAGGAAGATTTGCTGAATAAATTGATAGAAAGATAAGTTCATCTTACTATAAGTACCTTCACATTTCAGTGGGGTTGAAGTGTGTTTGCAAATTCATAGTTTTCAGTAAGGGTTAAAGGCAGCCTAACCTCAAATACTGTGTACAATGGGTACAGTTATAAAAGTTCATATACCCTGGAGTTATGCTCAACAGGCTTAGAAATGCTCATTAATTTTGCTTTCAAGTGTAATTCTTTGAACATATTACATCAGAATAAAAGATGCTTGGAATGAGTGGGCAGTACTTGTGCAGGCTCTACAATAGAGCTGTGAGAAAGAGGCAGAACTCTCTATTATGCATATTCCCCTATAAACATGAAGAGAGCTGGCAAGCCTTACACAAGTATAAGTAATACCAATGAGGAATTTGAAAGCTTAAAAAGAAAGGAAATATTCATATACAGTCATTACAGTCTCAGGGCTTTGATTACCTGAATGAGAAGCACCAGGGATATCAGTGAATTAAATGAGTACTCTTGTATAGTTACCAGGCCTCTGTATTATCTGTTGCAGAACAAGAATTCAGTCATTAGAGAGGTAGGTTGAACTTTTTTGCAGCAAACTGAGTTATCCCCCTGGAAGTCAGTAATCTAGCTCCCTAGCTGCAGGTGGGAAATCTATCCACAAAGCTTGATTAGGCATATGCTCCTATATATATATGGCTGAGTCTTCATATCTATGAAAGCCATTTATCTCTATACATAACTGTGCTTCATTGTGTTCAGAATGGAGACAAGCAAAAAACCACAAACCAAACCAAACCAAACAAAAAGTCAACCACTCCCTCTACCCCACCAAAAAAAAAAAAAAAAGGTTGCTTTTCTTCTTGTCTTCCTCACAACAGTTGAGAATTGAGGGTCAAGCCTGTAGGTTGGTGGATTTTTCCGATTCTGTTTCTGACATATTCTTCTCTAAATGCCTATCAAGCTGACTCTGAAGTGAACTTGCAGGAGTTTAACCAGAGGAGTCAGCTTATTGGAAAACAGTGCTTGTGTTTTCTGTGATTTGGCAGCAATAAACATCTCCCCTAAGCAGCTGCACAGTGCTGTCCCCAGAGCACCACTCCTGACTCATGAAGCATCATAAGAACACGTGTCCCTCCTTGGACATGCTTGGAAGATGACAATGACTGGCAGTGATGGCCTGAGATGAATACACTTTAGGGACAGTTAGTATCAAAGTGTGACATTATCAAAATGTAAAGAACTGATTTGTACTGCTTATTGTTAAACTTCCAAATTACAAAAAAATAGTTCCTAATTTGAATCTCTTTGACATAACTATGTAACAGAAAAGCAGGCTGTACTCCTACCTTTTCCAAGAGATGGAGAAAAAAATTATTGACTATCACAGTGGTTCACCAAACTTAACAGTTTTGTGTTTAACCCTGTACAGAGAATATGAGCAGCAAATGATGCTTTTATTAACTCTACAGTCAGAATCTCTTCCTACACAAAGGACTTCCCTAGACCAAGATCCCTCCTAAGAGATCCCCAGATCTGTTTGCATTAGCAATTTAGTTCAGATCAGGAGTGTACTTGGGAAGAAAACATTCTGTTCTGCTTACTGTACTTACATTCTCAGTGTGAAGTGGTCTCAGAGCACACAAACTGGATGCCCCTCTGCTGAAATCAGGAGATGGAGTTTAGCAAGGCACTAAACACTAGGCATCCTATGCAGGGCCCAAACAAGAGCTAGTCTGAAGCAATATCCCTAAAATGTGTACAGGTTGGCTCTCAGCTCCTCTGTGCCCACCGTTTCACTCGACAGATCCACTCCAATTACACTGTGCTACTTGCTAATGCAGAGATGCCCTAGACTTCTAAAGGGGACAGTCAAAATCAGGCTGGCATTCAGCCAGATCAGCTATTAGCTTGCCAGCCTTTGCAGTAGTTTGCATTGAGATTATGGAGAGGTGCCGAGCAGGAATCTATTACTGCAGCGTGGGTAGTGTTTAAAGTAGTTTTCAGCTTTAGGTTAGATGAGGCTTTCCAAAAGAATGGTCTTAGTGACTTATTTGCTGCTAGATAAGATGTGTTCTCTTTTGGGTTTTTTTCACACTATGCTCATCATCGTTATGTGGAGGGTTGTGTCAGGATAGAGTAAGTTCCAACTAATGCCAGCAAAAAATGGCAGTAAAAACCACTGTCACAAGCCATCACACTGAAACAAAGGCAAGGTAGAGCAAATGTTGCAAACACTCCATCAGAGAGATCATCTGGGTGATGTAACTGGGTCTGTGACCTTCCTTAACTTACAGGGGATCTTTTCTGCTCAATAGGTCCCTGAAATAGCTGACTTCTGGCTAGATTTAAATAAGCCACTTGTAAATAATTTTGTCATGTGTACTGGGAGGGAAAATTTCTGGCTGCAATTGATTTTGTTCCTGTACTTTCACAGCATTTTGCCACAAGCCCTCAGTATTGACAGTCTTCCCAAACCTACAGTGAATTCACAGTGGCT
>NW_008688586.1:18114-30578 GCF_000695815.1 Acanthisitta chloris | reverse complement strand
TTTCCCTGCATGTTCATGATGAATAAACATTGAAACCATTCCTGTCCTTGAAATATTTGCATACTGTGATAAAGTCTCTGAAAAGGCAAATGGATGGAATTGTTCTGTGATCAAGTCTGTAAGTGACACTTTACTGAGAAGTTGCAGATGGGAATGAAAAGCAGCTCACTGTTAATCTGAGCTATGCTATGTTTGTATCTATTGGAAAGTTTACATTCATTTTAAGGAGTGGGATGTTGAGATTATGGAATCCTTTGCTTCAGTCAGCAGTTCCAGTTTAGCTAAGAGTACTGTAAGTGATCATGGCTATCATTTCAGATTATATGATTGGCCTGTCTTTGTGGGATGATGGGTTGACCTCAGACATGGGCCACTGAGCTCTTGTTGATTAGGAACACAATGGCAGTCTTTGAGATGATGACCTACAGCTGAAAGCCAAGTAAATCATTATGACAAGTGCTACTTCTCTTGAAAAAGGCCAAGGACTCATAGCCTTTGCAGAAGGTTATCTGGCAAGGTGTTCAGTGCTGGCCTTGTTTGAACAGGAGTTTGCATGAGAGACCTCCAGAAATCCTTTCCACTCTGCAGGGCTCTGTGATGATGTTGACAGGACAGTGGAGAGAAAATATTCTAGAAGTAGCTTATGGAAAATAACTTTATGTGCCTCTCAGAAGCCCTAGATGTGTCATCTAAATGTAAGCCAAACACTGATGGCAACGAAATCAAGAGAGCTGCAGGCAATTACAGTACAAGCCTGAAAGATCATATTAGTGAATCAGATACATAGTTAAATTGGCAATAACACATTTTTCTCTCCTTCCTCTGTGATGTCCTTCCTTCCACCTTAATACCCAAACTCGACAGAGGCCGAGTATGTAGCGGCGACTTCAGTCTTGGCAAAGTCAATAAACAGAAAAAGCATTTTTTGTTCTGTAGTGAGATTGGCCAGCAATTTGTTGGTCTTTCAAATTAGAAGACTCAGCTGAAACACAGTTTTCAGTGGTACTGAGGTTTCAAACATGCTTAGCTGGCACTGCTGCAGAAGAACATCCTCAGCTTGTTTAGTTTTGGTTTGCAATAAAGCCTCAGTATCAAGCTAGCTCAGGCTTGCAAGGGCCTGGATGTGGCAGTGAAGCTTAGTGTGAGGTGAGAGATCCTAACCTTCAGCACAACAAACTAGAGCTCTCTCTGAGCATGTGGGAGTAACTATCCTTTGCAATCCACCATGCAGACATGTTCTTGTGCCCCTTCAATTCAATAGCATGTAGGTATTTTTTAAAAGAGTTTTCTGGCACCTGCCTGCATCATGAGTCACCTTTGATAATGTGCCTCTCTGAGTCTGGTTTTCAAAGGTATTGATTGCTGGTACTTCCACTGACAGTGAGTCTGGAATGCAGGGCTCTTACCTGCAGCTCTGCAAATCAAGCATCAGAGGTTTCTAGTGTTTGACAGCAGAATAGGTGGTCATTTTAAAGGGTTCCTGAGCAGATTTCTGTGATTTCATGGCAGGTTTTACTGCAGAGCTGCTGAGAAAGGAAAATGTTCATTTGCATGCTGCGAAGCATAGGCAGGGAGCCAGAACTGTGCTATTACAATATCTGATCTCTGTAAGGCAAACATCCTTTTGAAAGGAGCTAATGTTTCTGTCTACTCAATTCTGATTCACAGTTCAGCACTTTCTTCACTCAAACACCCTGGGGAAGAGTTAACTGTATTTTTCTCTTCTGCTTTTATCTTTATTCCTGGATTAAGTGGAGAAATTATTAGTTCTTATAACAGCCCTTTCCCCCCCTTGCAGTAAATCTTCTGCAATATTTTTTGCTGTGGTATGCTTCATGTCATGTATACCCCTGCTTCATGTCAGGCTGAAACTGAATTATTTGCATGACAACCATTCAGGCTGCATCCCATGGATTGTACCATAGGGGGTATGTGTTGTTAACTGATGCACGTGTGCTCATATCTTAGAATGAGCTTTTCATAAAAATCAAAGATTTACTCTAAAACATTTAATAACAAATGTTCTTGATTGTTTTCCCTTCTATTTATGAAGACAGATCATAATATTTAATATAGTCATTAGCAGAATCTCAGCAGCAATTTTTTTATCTGCTGTTCACTTGCTGCCTATGCTTTGCAAACACTTCCCAAAAATCAAATGACAAACGTCACGAGATGTAGTTTCTTCTTTCTGAGAGGATATGACTGACTATTAAAAGGACCTTTGCTTCTGTGAATACAAATTCTAAAATTATTTTTCTATAAATACTATGCAAAATGCAATTCATATTTATCACTTGTATTCCTGCCAGGAAATTTAATTGCTGTTCACAGAGAGCAAGTATGGAGAAGCAATTACATTTAAATATTTAAACCTTTCCTATATATGCTTTATCTGTAAAAAAACCAAACCCACCAAAACAACCCAAAACCACAAAACTCATAATCAGATGAACTCTGCATTTTTCAACACAGAGGCTTGTCATGCCTTTCTCATCAGTCACTCTGCTTATGCTTTCTCTAACACAGCAGTTGCACTCTACCTACACCTGTAGTGTCCGTATGGACCCTTTGCCTTTCCAGATGAACAGACACAGGAGCTAATTATTCCTGTGATGATCCACCAGGTAAAGTCTGGGGAGAGTCCCTCTCTTGCCTCTTTTACTGCTGCACCAACATTCCCAGCATGCTGAAATGCTGAATAAATAACTTCCCTCGAAAATCAATGCACGTTTTATATTGCTCCTTCATTTAAATAACATCTTGTTTAACTCAGGGCTTCAGGGTTAGAGCTGTGTAATGTGAAGGCGAGTTATCCCTGTGTGGTTTCAGGCTTCATCTGCAGCCTGGATAGGGCAGCACAGACTATTCAGCAATCTTTTTCTTTCTGCTTGGTCCCACCGTGGCTTTACTGATGAATTCTGTACTCTGTGAGTGACAGCCCACAGCAGTGTCAGACAGAACTTTTAGCCTTACTGGCCAGTCCTTCCTTCCAAGGGGAGGTCAAAGGCCCTGCTGGTCTAGAGTCTTTCTGCTGCAAGCACCTCGTGGAGCTGTACCATGCTTAGTCTGGGGAGGACAGGGCTAAGGATGCTCTTAGCCTTAGGTTTGGGGCTGCTGCTGCTGCTGTGGCTGCCCAAGCAAAGACATTCCAGCCTGTGTGGGTTTGTCTCTTCTTACCCCACTCTTGGTCACATCTTTCAACACTGCTGGAGGGGGCACAGCAGCTGTGTCTTGCAAGCTTAGCTTCCCAGTGTAGGAACTGTCAGATTAAGAACTTCAACAGTTCTTTTATGGTGCTACAGCAAGAGCCTTTTGCAGGAGGTGCAAATGCTTCTAAGTGCTGGTGGTTCCACAGATATGTTTTAGCAAAGATGTCAGACTTGCATAGCTTGCCTGGGGTCTTACTAAGACCCTGCCATCAGTCCCTGTGATCTGGGTCAGGGCAACAGGCTGCATTTCATTACATGTTTGTATTTCAAATGAGACTTAGTTTTCTTTTACTGCAAAAGTACAGCATTAATATTTTGTTAACATTGATATATTGAAACTGGAACAGCACAGCTCAATGTATGCTACTGAACTATGTATAAGTGGAAAAGACATGGGGGTGCTTGTCTTGTTCCAAACTTGGCCAGTTGCATCCAGTAGTGTAGGAGAGGTACACTTGTGGCATACGAACAGGTAGAATCTCTCCAGAGAAATTGCTCAACATCCCTGCTTATACTGACACAGAAAAACTCTCCAGCTGTCAAACCTTCAGCCTCCTACAGGAGGAAAAAATTGCTGTGGTTTGTTGTGACTACTTATCAGTTTAACAGGTGTTTATAACCAAATATTTTACCCACATAAAAAATAAATTTCAACAGTCAAACGTAACATTGAATTGAAAAAATACATGTGGCACTAAGAAAATTGTCTCCTTTCCTGTGTAAAAGCATCAGCAACAGCAGGGAGAAAAATATCTCATGCAATTTGGTTGGTTTTTTCATTTTGAAAGTTGTTATTTACTTATTTCTAAACAGTTAACGTTGCTTTGAAAGGATACCTTAAAGATTTGCAGCTTTATTCCTTGCTGGGGTCATGAATTTTGGCTCTGCAAGTCATTGACCTAGTCAGAAAGAATATTTGAAAAAAAAATTAAGCAATATTGAGCAGTCAGTGTATCCATAAGCATCTATGTAGGAGGGAAGATTTCTTATAAGTTGATATTCCTTGTCTCTAAGAAGCTTTCTCTCTGATTCACATGGGTCAAAAAATTTCTCTCATGAAAACAATTTAGAAAATTCAAAGGTAATCCAATTCTAGGCTCTTTTCAGCAGGAAAAAAAAAATCTCCTTAATCTTTTTTTGTTTTTATAATTACTTGTTTTTCCTCTTCCCAGCAGTCTTCTGTTGAGTACAAAAGTTACCATATCCAATTATACCTTTTTGTCCTTGCTTTAAAAATCTTCATGTCTCCTCAGTTACCTATTAACACAAGATTAATCACTTGATTAATCTCGGGTTGTTTTTTTCTCATCTGGCACGGTGACAGCCACCAGCCATTTGGTGGCATGTTCTTAGTTTTTCTGGGCAACCAATATAAAGGTGTAATTGCATGGTGGGGGGAAAGAGGGTGAACTAAAAAGAAAACAAGAGCAAGAGCACCAGTATCATACTTAGCATGGTAAATGCCATGGCATTTTGGAGACACTGGCTTCCACATGGGATCATCTAATAGCTTTTGATCCACACTGCTGTGTATTTCATTGTTTATGTAACAGAGGCTGACAGGAAGGGCACTTCTTGGCAGTTAATGATCACTGTCATTGACCCAGCCAATCAGTCAGTAACTGGAAATATCTGACCTTTATAGCTTTCTTCCTTTGATGATTCTCTTTAATCGTATATTTTTCTAACCTTTCCTGTTGGATCTAAAACACTGTGCTTTGATACTAATGCAATGTGCCATACTAGAATGAAGAGACTTTTTTTCCCAGACTGTTCCTGACAGTTATTGTAACCAAAGGGAAAACAAGATTTCATTCTGAAAGCTCCATCATATTTACACTGTCTTCTAATGGTTTCCTTTCCTCTCTTACTTTTGCTGGAGCTGCTATCACTTTGCACTGTCCACTGCATCTTTTCTTCAGAGTTCAGTTCAGAAAAAGCCCTGAATTTGTCAATGATTGTTAAGGTCTGCTACAATATGAGTATCTTCACCTAGGGAGTTTAAGGCATCCGAAACTGACTTTCTCTGACAAAAACACACCAGTTGATGAAGACTATAGCTTTTCTTTGGAAAGAGGTTATTAACAAAACTTTACTTTTCAGATTACTTGGGGTTTCTTTTGGAAATAATTATCAGTTCAAATGTTGGCATGGACAGAAATCAATTTACTAGACTATATCATATTCACAATGTTCATAAAAAATCTTTTCTTTCCAAGCCATTTTTGGAAGAGCTGCATTTATTAAAGTAATTACTTATATATTTCTGGTCAGGGAGAAGCATTCTGATTTATTTAGGCACATATGAATACAAAACAGAACCTCAGGTTTAAAAAGTGTTGGCATCTAATAATTTGCTTAAAAATCATAGCTAGACAGTAAAGCACTGAAGGCCATGTTTAACTTGGTAGGCCTCAGTGATGAAGCACAGAGCCCAAGTCAAGCATGGATGCTACTGCTCTGGCCTGTTGGAGTCATGGAGCAATCACTTTGCTCCCCATGACTGAGGCTTGGAAACACATTGCCTATGCAGCCAAGCACAGCAGACACAGGGCAAGTTCAACTCAGTGATCAAATTGATTTCCATGGTCATATTTTGTTTTGTCTTCTGACTAAGCAGACATACACTGTAATCCACAAGAAAAAAGAGGCCAGTCCAAGGGCAATGAATCAGACCCTTTGCAAATGAATAGTCCAAGTCCAATGATTTTAATGGGCAGCAGACTCATATTCACATTAACACAGTGCCTCTAGCTGGAAAGATACAGGAAGGTTAATGTTTGTTACTGTATTCTGGTCTTCTTTTGATGAAACTCAGAGATACTCTGTCCTGCCCAGTGTGGAATCTCTGTATTTGACTCAAGCGTCGCAGTTAGAGTTGTTTATGAACTGTATCTTTAAGTAATAGACTTTATGTATTATGGCATTCAGGTAGGTTTGGACAATATTTCTAAAGCAATATGAAACTTACTTCTCAATGCTTTCTGAATCATTGTTTGTGAAGTGTTTGTTGAAATTATTAAGCTTCAGTAAATCAGTGAAAAATTACCTATCGCTGGAAAAACTGCACACCTGAGATACTACAGTAATTTTCTGCACCTAAACCAATATAATACTGGCATAGCACTCAATGAGTATTGTGCCCATGACAGTGGGCTCTCATTTCTGGCACCAAGCAGCCAGTGAGCAAAATGTTCAAAATGCCCAGCCTGCTCTCACCTCTAGAAATCCATCAAACACAGCCCTGTGTCTTGCTCACCACACAGATCCCTGCCTTGGTTTGCTCAGTAACCCTATCCATCACCTGTCTTCAGCCCTGACAATTACCATGGTGTTGTGAAGTGCCTTGAGACCAACTGGTGCAAAATGCCACCCCTGAGGTGCTTCTTACTGACCCCAGCCAGGCCTGTCTCCCAGCTCGTGCAGGAGAGCAATACGTGCTGTGCCTGGCTAAGGGGACACTGGGGAGTGAGCTCCGGTTTGCAGCTCAGCTAATTAAACATTAATGAAGTCCTTTGAAAAGAGGGAGCTTTGCTTCGCACTTCCATATGCTTAAATCCAATCTGTAAATGTTTGTTTTCCCCATTTTAGCTTTTTAATTTATTCCTCAATTTTCTAGCTTTCAAAACGACAATAAAATGTACTAGATTTGAAATCAAAGTCTCCAAACAGCATTTTGGCAATCTGTGAGGAGTTGGAATACCTATGGATTACCCTGTAAATCTAAATTATTGGCACTCATGAGAGATTATTTCCATTTATTTTGTTTTATTGTGTAATATTTTGCAGCTATGACTGTGGTACTGATATTAACTTGTGACAGTTGCAAACCCAGGTAGGTGATTAGATCATTTACTATGTAAAATTTGTGCCTCCGAAGTAAGATGGTGCTAATCAGTTGAGCCATAGGAGTCCCAGCTGCTCAATCTCTCCAAGGATTTGATCCCTACTGTATTGGATAAATCTCAACAGAATTTTAGTTTGCAAGTGGAAACAGTTACTAGAATTTATTTTTTATTGACTTGCTGTAACAGATAAGATACAGAAAATATTGCCATGGCATAAGATGATTTTTATTTCTTCAAAGAAGTTAAGGACAGGAAAACAGTCTTTCTGCACACAAAGATAGTTAACTTATTGCAAACATGCTTTCAACCATTTGGAAGGAAAGTACTTTTCTCTGTTGAAGCTAATTCCTTTTCATATTAGCATGAATCATTTATGTATCTTAAAAATAAGATGGCTCTCTATGCTAAATGACAGCTTGCATTGGTGAAACGTAATTTTGAAACTCAGGCATTCAGGAGATAGGATATTGCCACAAAGTCATTGTTGATCCTCAGGCAAGTCCTTCTATTAGATTTCTTGCCTGTAAAGTGAGATAAGTCATCCCTCATAGCTAAGGCAGGATTTTTTTTTCTCTCTCTCCACATCCTCGTGCTTTAAATGGATTTGAGTTTATTCACATACGAAAAAGAAGTAAACCAATGCTTGCTCAAGAACCACCCAGACTTAATCCAAAACTCTTGAGAATTGCAGTCTAGCACCAGTTTCCACAGGGAGGACAAGAATAAGGCAGATAGAAACTGAGTCATTCACTGCAGGTTGTGAAGATTGTTTTCTGATCAGCTGGAACATGGCTGAGAAATGCCTTCTACCAAAGTCTTTCTAAGCCCAGGTGCAGACACTACTGATGCAGGCAGTACTTACTGTTCCGACAGTTTCAGTACTGATTGGGGTTGGTAGTAGCTTGAAATATGAAGGGTCTTGTCTTTACAGAGTTTTACAACAGTAGATTGCCATAGTAACCACATACACAACCTACAACAGCTTTCTTAGTTAAGTCAGTGACAAAGATGGAAGAAGACCCCAGAACTGCTGGTGCCAAGTCCTGCATTTAACACACAATAAAACCTCTTCCCCCAGACACTCACAATATTTTATTAAAAAGTATAAAATTTACTCTTGCTGTGTGTCTATTGGGGGCTCATTTGATGTTTTTTTACCATCCTAGCCCAATCGATCCAGACATAACTGAAATAAAGAAGTTCTTTAGAGCAGCAGGTAAATGCTATGTAAAGCCAGAAACATGCCATCCAGAACTTCAGTTCCTACTAACCTGCACAAAAACACTGGAGGGAGTGTTCAGCTTATTTTCTCAAACCATTGCTTGTGGCTTAGGCTTCTGACCATACATCAATGACAGCAGTTAATTCAAATAACAATTGGGACAGCAATTCAGAGGAGAAGTGATTTTAACTTCTCACCACTAATATACCTTATGTTAGCAGAATATGGAATGGAGGAACTTCTCTCTTCAAACTGTAATATTTGTATTTGGTGGATATGCTTACAGACTAATGTGAGTGGTTTTCTTTATAGGGAAAAAAATATATAACATGAATTGCAACAGAAGAGCAACTAACCTTAGAAAAAATACAGGAAGACAGCCCAGGGACATGTTCACACACCTAAAGCAACAAAGGATAACTTGTCCAAGCATTTTGTCTGCACTTCAAAAATGAAATTCATATGATCAGACATCCATGCACACTGTGGTATGTGTTCTTTGCGCATTTTCACCAGTCTCATCAACTGAGCAGCTTGCTCAATAAAAACCAAGCAAAAAAAAAAAAAAAAAAAAAAAAAAAAAAGGGATTTTTCCTTATGCTTCTGATAAGGTTGTTACATTATAAACACTTGCAGCAACATTGCACCAGGTTGAGATCTATCCCATCACAGCTCATGAAACTAAATGAGTCACACCTTATTGGCAGGGAGATGACAAACTTCCAGCAGCTTCCAGGTGCCACAGAGTTCAGCAGTGATTAAAGATGTGCCATTCTTTGTGTCTGAGCCAAGACCATGACACCTTGTAAAGACCCAGAAAAAAACCTAAGAATATAATGTCAGCCTTTGGTCACAACATGTAACTGAAGTTCTGGCTACATGGGGACATTAAAAATCCCTTCAAGTCCTTGGAAGATAATGTGTAATAACTCCTTTATCCTGGAGAGATGCCACTCATGTTTACTCCCTCATCTGACAGCTGATGTTCTCTGTGTAGCCTCTAGTGAGTGTGGTGGTTTGTGGACAGGGCTGGGGGGTGAGAGCTCTTCCTCATGCATGGCTTTCATCCTCTGTGTGCCCAGAGTGACAGTGTGCTCTTCAGCTTTCAGGCTTGCCAGAGAATCCCAGCAATGAGAGCAGTTAAGAGTTAACATGAGGGAAATAGGTAACCTCATTACTTGAGAAGCATTGTCACATAGGAGTTCTGTGGAATGTTCTTAATGTTTACATGTAAAACCTCTTTACCACTCCACTCAACCACTTCAGGACTGACTACCTCTTACAGTTAAGACCCCTAATTTGTTCCCAACCTGAACCTATCCTAGTGCAACCTGAGGCCATTTCCTCTCATCCTGTCTCTTGTTACCTGTGAAAAGAGACTTATCATCTGGATATCACCACTGAATTCACATATTTTTCCTAGAAGGACCAGCAATAATCTGATAAAATAAAAAAGGGAACAAAGGCTTGGATTCGAATGAAAATAATTTTTTATAACTTATTTTGAAACTGATGTGAAACAAATTGCTACCTGCATTTCCTTCAGTAATACCAATAGCAAACTCATAAATGAATACAAAATCTAAGTGAAGCAGAACACTGCTTTTCACAGTTCCTGCCTGAAAATACAAGAAATCACTCTACTTCTCTTCCACACGGTCTGATTAAAAGTTTTTTGAAATTCTATTTCACACCTTTAGAGTTTTGAAAATGTTGTTGCCCTCAGTTCCTTTCAATAGACAGAAACAGAGATCTCTGGAGAGCCATTCATCTCATCTTAAGCTAGGTATCTAAGACAGGTCAGCAAATGGTCTTCTGAAGATGATTATGTTAACTATAAAGGGAGAGTAGACTTAGATATTCAACTTTTAGAAGTGTGTAATTAGACAAGATGGTTTTCACTCAACAAGCTGCTTTTAGACAACATATACTCTTTTTTTCCTCTTATGATATGAAATACCAACTTTTTTAGTTAGAAAAACACACTACACTCTTGCTAATTTTAAAATACTGCATATAATGATGGACTTTATTCTTAAACAACCTAGATGAACTTTCAAGCCTTCCTTTTTCCCCCACTTGAAATACCTGAATACTAGAGCAGCATTGGTTTCTCTGTGTGTGTAGGTCAAAGCAAAAGTGTCTGAGAACTTATGAAAAACACTGTTCTTGACACATTTTCAGCTCAGGTTCAGAGATTTACAGTTTCTGTATGATTCAAAGGGTCATCTACATATTAGGAAGCCTATCCAAAGTAAAATGAAATCCCCGATGCTTGAGATTGATCTGTCATTGATGCTAATGATGTAATGAAGAAAACCCCAATTATCCCACTAGACATGAAACACTGAGAATAACAGTAGTAAAAACTCTGCTCCTTGCTGAAAACATACCCCTCCTATGCAGTACACAGAAAGGCAGATACTGTTCACCCCAAACAATTGGATGTATCAATTCTAATTGCTCATCAAATAGTGATACCTCACTCATTTCATGCTCCTCACCCTTTTCTCTGGATCATTCCTTTGTTGTGACCCTTTCTGCCAGAGATTTTAGTTTTAAATCCAGCATGAGATTAACTGAAAATGCTCCCCTTTCAAGCCTGCCTTGGCTTTATCTCCATCTAGCTGAGCTGGACTCAGGAGCACCAAGCCCCAGCCCGGGGCCAGCCAGGGATGCCTGTAGCCTGTTTGCATAACAACTCCCTTCTCTTCCTAGCATGACCACAATAAGAAGAGGGGCCACATTGTTTCCAGAAATAAAACAGATTACTTTAATCCTAAACCTACTGCAGTGCCAGCATAATAATTCCCTTTTTGTAACCACATGTTTAACCATTTCTAAGGAGTCTAGAACAGCTAGTCATTTGTGTGTATTAAACAGTAATAACTGTTTAACCCTCAGCTGGGTTTATTAGGGGTTTGGGTTTCCCTCCCCCAGTTTGAACAAATACATTGAGAAAAAAAAAATCAAAATCATAAGAATGCACAACTGTTTGTTAGTCTCCTTAAACCACAAATATTTAGAGTTTTCTCTCAGTTTCTGCCCACTGGTTCTCCAGACAACCATTGCTCAAAGGTGTGTTTACCTTCTTTCAAGGAACAGTTATTATTACATTTTTTCATAAAAGCTTATATCTGCTCTTTTTTCTGATTAACCAGCAAATTGACGCCTTCTATGAGGAGCCTTTTTTCCATGATTTGTTCCCTTCATTTTTATTCTCTGCACAAGGCATTAATTTTCTCATGTTTCCACTATCCCAGACAGTTCTGGGTTCTTCCCTTCAAGGTACACTGTAATAAACCAGGGCAAATGCTGTAGTATTCTCTCCTTAAAAAAAGATGAAGATTTTAACAGGGATGGTACTTAGAAAAAAAAATCACCTCTCTTATGTTTTTGCCTCTATAAACTAGAGTTTCTAGTAATTTAAGCCTCTGTAAACTGGTCATTTATATTCTCTATGATCAACACAGATAGGAACTACCAGAGGGTAATTAATTCCCTGCTAAGATGAGTGCTCAAGGCAGGCACCTGCAGAAGATACTGGCAGCTACTTCATTCATTGAATAAATGCAGAACCTTGGTGAACTGGGTTAAATTTGACATGTTAATTTTGGCAGGCTCAAGTTGCAGGAGATGAGATTTGCCCAGTGTGTCTGAATACTGTTAAGAACCTCTAGTCTTAAAAATACCCAAACCAGCTGTTTTCATATAATCTGAAATCATCTTCAAGTGAAATGAGTAGTGCTGGATCACTTATCACTGTTTAAAATGAAAATGAAAGCAATCACAGAGGAATGAGTTCCCAGTGATTACAGACTTTTTTTTTTCACATTTTTGTGTCCTTTTGGAAAGATAATTGGTCAGACCCTGGAACAGTAAGTTAGTAGTAGCTTTGATTGTGCCTCTCCCAATTATAGCCTGTTTATATTCTTAAGAAAGGCATATATATTATGGTGTTATGGTGTTTCTAACTGCTGCTCAAGCTTCATGTCTTGCTGAGGAGGGAGAAAAGATGCAAAAGAAGAGTTATTTTATCTCACTCTCAAATCTACTTCTATATACAAATTTTATCCTTTCTTGAATAAATTAAAAAAAGTCAGCTTTCCAAAAGTTTGAAACTGCAAGCATTCTAAAGCAATATTTCACAAGATATATGTAGAGATATCAAAACTAATGATA
>NW_008688586.1:13230-18094 GCF_000695815.1 Acanthisitta chloris | reverse complement strand
TGAAGATATATAGATATGTTGAACAAGAAAGCATCAGCAGATTTGGGAAATAAAACTTCTAACGAATTCCATAAAATTATTCTAAACATAAGCTTATTTCTACTTTTGCAGAATAATATCAAGTTGTACAGATGAGAAGTATATGACATGCTGAGTGACTTCTCTTTGCCCTGTGCATTTATGGCATTGAGTTTTCTTGGTGGCTTCTTCCTTCTGCTCCTCACTGTAGACCTACAGCAGGTGCTGCAAACCTAAGAGCCTTCCAAAACCAGAATCACTTTGACAGCAGAATCCCACTTATTGATGCCTGCCTAAGATGTTGTAAAAGTATTTCCTAATCTCCACCCCTGTTGCCTTTTGAAATGTGTATGCAAGATTAGAGCTAAGAGAAGGATAATATCTTCTAGGTAATATTAGTGGGTGGAACTTATGGACTGTTTGCCTAAAGGCATAGCCTTATTTTCAGATCATCAAGCAAGGAATATAGCAGTTCTGGGATGTAGAGTTTTCAAAGTTTAACTGCTGCATTTGATAATTGAATTGTCTTAGCACAGTATGGAAACACTGAAGGAACTCTGGGTCCTTTATTGAAATAAGCTGTGGCTCATAATGGTGATCTGTACATTGAGTATGAAATGAGGAAAACTATTTTGGAATTAATCTGATACTGTGAGGGGAATCAGCCAGGACTCAACAGGACAACAGATGCCTCCATTTGTCTCTCCAAAATGGCTTCTGCATTTTTAACTTGTGGTGAGCTCTTTTTTTAAGTTAGTGTTTTATCCCCAGGAAATCTGATTTATGATGAACCAATCTAAAGATCATGAAGTCTCAGCCCACTGCAACCATGTTTGTTATCCCTGAGTAGCAATTCAGGCTTTATGCTATTTAGAAATAAATGAGTATTTTTATCTGCTTGTGTGCAGAGTTTGTGAAGCATACAGGGAAAGTCCCAGATCACATTATTTACTTAGTGTTGCCAGTGGAGTTCCTTGGCAACAAAGATCTGTGATATGGCATGTTCTTAATGCTCCTCTGTTCCCATCCTTGTTATGCCCCCACAGCACTATGGGGGAAGGTCTCATACCCTTTCTGGGAAATAAGCACAGCTGGGTGCCTCCCTAGACTGCCTGTACACCAATTCCTGCAGCATGGGGAAGAGGTAGGAGGAATTAAGGCTATGATTTCATCAGGATCACAGAGACACAGTGGGATTGTTCACACAACTGGAGTGTTGCAATGGATAGCTACAGGCTCTTTGGAAAGAATGGCAAGAACGGTGAACTATGTCATATGTGAGAGAGAAGCACAGATGCATGGAGCTCTGCTGTCAGATGGGTGATGAGAGAACTGAGAGTCTGTGGATCAGGATTAGGGGACAAACCAACATGGGTGGTGTTGTGGGTGTCTGCTACAAACTGCCTGGTCAGGAAGAAGTGGTGAAGTCTTCTTTAGACAACTGCAGAAAGCCTCACACTCACTGGCCCTAGTCCTCATGGGGAACTAGAATCATGGCTGCAGTGACTATGATGACCAGAGTTCAAAAACGTGAGAGGAGAGAACAAGGCAAAAATCAGGATTACAACCTTGGACTACAGCAGAGCAGACTTTGGAGTTTTTCAGAGATCTACTTGGAAGAATGCCATGCAATATGTCCCTGGAAAGAAAAGGGGTCAAGGAGAACTGGTTGATTACCAAGGATCATCTTCTCTGTCCTCAAGGGTTGTCCATACTAATAAGCAGGAAATCAAGGAAAAGCAGTAGGAGTCCTGCATGGATAAACAAGGAGCTCCTGACTCAACTCAGATGTAAAAAGGAAACATACAGAAGGAGGGAAGCAGGGATTTCAGTGGCATTTAAGAGAAAACTCATCAAATATCATCAGTCTCAGTTTCCTAAAGAAAGCCTGGTAGGGGACAGGAGAAGAAATTTTAGCTAAAGAGAACAGAAAAAAAACAATGCAGCCTGTGCATGTCATGTGGCATTACCTACAGATCTGAGCAGATTTAATTTTAACTTGGGACCTGTCTGAGAGGGGGTAACTTTTACAGGATAAGAGACTTGCCATCCCTTGAAACAAAAGTGATCCATGTTGTTGGTATTTCAGATGATGTCTCATAATTTCCCCCAGTGCCTTTTTATGGATATTGAAAAGAAAGAGTGATTGATGTAGAACTGGAGGGTCTTCATATCTTTGGCAAGTAAGACAAAGCAGGTCATCAGTCCTCTGATTGCATTTTGTACAGTGGATGTTTTCCAGCTCAGTGCTTAACCATTAACTTCCTCAAGGTAAAATAACTACTCAGCCTGGTGAATATATTGAACATTGTAGAAAGACAGAGGAACCTTTCAATAGGCAAGAGTAGGTCATCCATCACTACAGCCAATGGTGTGTCTATTCCAAATTCTGGCCTGAAATTCTACTGGAACGAGTCCATAAGCCAGGTGGAGAATAAGCTGGCTGTGCACAAACACAAATCAAAAGTGGTGGGAGGGTAGAGGTGATGGAATAATGGCAAATAGCATCTAAAAAGGTTTTTAAAATTTGCATTACTAAGCCTGCATTCTCAAAGTGCTCATTTATTTTCCAAGGGTTTTTTTAATACAAAACTCAATGTCTACTACTGCACTGATGCCTGGGGCCAGAAAACTATAGAGAGAATACAGTACTCAAAATACAAACACACATCTCTGTTTTGCGATGTTTCTGACTAGACACAGTGAAAAGTAGCAAATATATTCAATAAAAAACCCATATAATTTAGCACTTTAGCAAGGAAAAATTATGGGCTTCAGTATAAAAGATGGTGTAGAAGACTTTATTGGACATCAAAGCTTTAAAAAGTGTACTTTTTATGTCTGGTGGAGAGATTACCACTTTCATATAAATACATACATCTGTATATACACAGACACTGATGTATGAAGGTGATATAGGTAGGTGGTATTACAGTAAGGAGCAGTGACCAATGCACCACAAAGACATAAAGGTATGTGCTAATGGTTTGTTGATGCTTCTGAGAGAAAACCCAAGAATGATAATATTAGCCAAAACATGCAATAAAAATAACACTAATGAAAGGTCAAAGCTTTGTAAAAGGAACATGATGAAGCTCTTGGAAAGAGCTCTGGGACTCTCAAGGCCTCAGCAGACTCTTGGGGATTATCGGGAAGGATCAGTCTCACCATATTCGAGTATGTCACATAAGTAAGCTAGCTTTGCTACCTATATTTACAGTATATTTTTTAAGGTTGAGTAGAATCACAAAAAGTTAGTGGACCACAGAAACATATCCTCTAAAACAAACTAAGGTGTTTCCAGAATTCAAAATTGCTATAAGCAGCAATATTCACCATTCTGCAAATCAAAATTTCATCCACTGTATTCCTTACCTATTGACTTACTGTGGCCAGAACTAGTAGATAAATTCCTCTCATAGCCATAGATACATAGAGTTCCAGAAATTAATACATTTAGGTTTGCAGCATACATCTAATGCTCTTTCAACAGCAAATTCACATAAAGCATCACACCTTTCATCCACTGTGATTTATTGCACCCTACTATTAGATTATTAAATCTATAGAGATTAACACACAATACAAACTAATGTCAGAATTTACCAAATGATAAAACAAAGAAGAAACTAATTGGAATTGCTGGAGTGCTGTCTCTACACTAAAATGAATCCAAACCTAGCTCAACAACACAATCTTAGATTAATATAAAACAATTGTGTAGTGAGTACACTCTCATCCCTGTTAAAGCAGTTTTATTACAGTCCTCCTTTAGGTGGCATTTGTTTAAATTATTTCATAGTAAATATGAAGATGGATAAGGGGCTGAAAGTGTTCATAAAGTATTTTCTCGCAATATTACTCACAATATTACTCTCCTTTATGTCTGTCATTATCTGGTGAATTTAAAATTTCACTTTTAGTATTATTTTAATTAATTTATAGAAAGCTTTTTGATATACTATAATATAGTTAAAAATTATTACCATGTTACAATTCTAAACTTCATTCTAAGGGGTATTATAATTTTAGTGTTTGTAAATCACATTGGTCTAAACCAAATCTACAATGAAACATCTGTCTAATCATGTTCTTATAGTTACAGAGAGAAAAATAAAAATAATCCCCAAGACTCCAACTGCTTTTCTAACAAGCCATCCTATACTTCACAAAAATAATAAAACTATACAGAAAGCTACTTTTAATGGGATTTTGGAAATTTTGGCGTTCTTTCTGAGGCAATTGACTATCAAAGCCAATTCCTGAAAATGTGCATTGTTCAGTAAATGTGTATTTTATTCACAATAAGATGGGTATGAAAAATATCAGCCATGGAAAAAACCAGTCAGAGTCTACAGAGATCTTGTTACAATGTCAAAATAAAACATCTTTCATATAAATTATGCTGGCTCCAAAATATAAAATATGACTTAGGAGTGAATGGAGCAACTCTTAATCGACTAATATAGAATATAGATTTCTTTATCGCTATTGTAGCAGCGTATAGCTTTAATAAAAGCTATTTCTACCCTTAAATTGGCATGTAATTACCAGTCCACTGCTTCTGGAACAAATAAGCTCCAGAAGATTACCTACGATGTTTGAAATTCAGACTGGGTATTTCAGGATGCAGACTGACTTGGATCCTTCACCTCAAAAGTCTTATCTTTATTCTTGCAAGTTGCAGAACAATTCAAAGTAATCAGGGTGATAAAAGGAGTGAAATCTCATTTTCCTGAAAGCTTTTACTGTTCTCACTGCAGTGTGCTAGTCCAGTGTTCTTAGCCCAGTGTGTTTTGAAGTAAATTGTATATTGGAAGGTTTCCATGTAGGTGCCAAGGATGTC
>NW_008688586.1:9904-13190 GCF_000695815.1 Acanthisitta chloris | reverse complement strand
CTCATATACACCAGACATGCAGTTAATGCATACAAACTCATAAAAGCTACAAGTTAAATTAGTGCAGTCCCCAAATAAATTACAGAATAACAGCATAAGTGTTTTTCCTTTTAAAAAAACTTATGGTCTACATTTACCCTTTCCATTGTATTGAGGTAAGTCTTCTACTCAACATCTTTAACATCTCAAAGCTATCAGAATTAATAAAACAAATATGAAAACTCTGTTTCTTACTGTTTCCTGAAACTGCTGAGTTTCTGTCTACCTCAGCAGCCTAAAATTACTGACTGACAGGTTCCAAACCTTGCATAGTGTTTGCTTATGATTGGGTATGAATAACTTGAGAACTAGAAACAGATATTGTATCTCAAATAGGGTGTAAATTTGTGTAAAATGTTTGTGTTTAGTTCTGGCAGATTGTAAGATATAAGATTATATGCCTGATAGAGACACAAACCATTTTTGATATCTTGGAGGGCTTTAAACTTGTATGAATACTATTTTCCCTGTCATCCCAAGGACTCTGCTTTGTAACTAGGCAACCATGCTATAGAGAGAAGCATTATAGTACAATTTTAATTTAATTCTCTAAAAATGGTATAGTTATTTCTCCACATTGTTCTCTAAATTTGTCTAAAGTGTTGTATAAAGAAACAAACCACTGTTTTGTGCCTTTGGACTATCTTGTCTTTATTGACTATATATACCTATATTGTGGAAGATCTGCAGAACTTACTTCTGCCTTCAACCCTTGTTAGCAATTACCAGCCATTCTTTTTCTACTTTGTGGGAGTAGATCCAAACCAAAATTATGGTCAGTTTTTCCTCTGTCCTAATGTTCCTCTGTCCTTTGTGCAGGACACAGTGGAGCTCAGCTTGGTCATTACTCCTTTTTATCTATGAGGTCATGACTGTTTTAAGCTGTCTCAGCTCCACAGCTCTTAACTTGCTGATTTCTCATCTTAAGGTCTTTGAGTTTTCCCACTGAGTGGGACAAAATTGGGATTTCAGTGAGAATTTCTGTACCATATTTATTGCAAAAGATAAAGATACCACCAGACTTCTAATAATAGAATTTGTATCTCTTCCTCTACCTTATGAATTTCATTATCAGTCAGTCAAACAAAATTAATCAGTAGCAAAGGACAGCAGAATTTTGCAGCTGATGTCCCAAGTAGGAAGTGTGGAGTGGGATGAACCTGGATGTATGGAATTAACATGGTATGAATATAATATGAAATTTATATTATGAATATAATATAAAGTTTTGTTATCTCTTCCTCAGCTTGGACCAATACAAATCTCTCAAAGCTAATACTCTTGTTTAGTACCCAGAAGTCTCCAGTGGAAAATATGGTTGCCCACTTATCTTGGTAGACGGGCTGAGGACGAGTGTGACTTCAACTTTGGACTGTGCACCCTTATGCAAAAAGTCTGTCCCCAGATTAAATTCAAAGTGTTATTTCTGACATTAAAAACACCCATCATTTAATGCACAAAACCTGGTGACATGACTCAATTACAAGAGAATCAAGCTTATACAGTTACAATGAAATGCAACACAGAACTTGCAATGGATATTAGGCCTTGTGCTTTGGGGTTTATACCCATCTTTGTTCAGGTACAGGGATGAGATTGGCATGTATGGTTTTGTGTGTGTGCACAGACTGTCTCCCATTTGCTGTTACAGTGTTCCTTTGAACTGTAATATTGGAACTGCTAGAGAGAGGATACTGGATCTGGAGTCTAGGCCAGCACACCAATTTCTGATTGCCCAGGCCCCCCAGTTCCTTTGCCTGTAAAACAGAGGTATAAGCAGTGCTGTAACATGCACACCCCTCCCGTGTTGTGGCCCTCCCTCTGCCCCTCCCAATAAGATCAATGTAATGTGGTGATGAAATTTCTAGCAGCTGCTTGAGATTAATCCCTGATAAGCTTCTCCCACTGTTTCTACGGAGGAACTTTCTCATTTGCAGTGCTGGCAAAATACTAGTTTGCATGAAATTATCAAATAGACATTGCTTTAACCAACACACAGTAATAATATTATGAAGTAATGACAGTTGCCCAAGAAACCAATTTACTGTAGTAAGGAGACATAGATGAGTGCACAGAAATTTGTATTAGATGCATAAGGTGGATTTAGTTGACTTCAAAATGGAAATTTAGGTAATGTATTATTTACTTTTTTACAATTTGCATGTATGCATTTAGAAAACTGGCTGGTAGATACTAGAAAACTAACCCACTGGTTCCTAAGTACTGCAGGGAAGTAAGAGCAAGACATCTTTATCCTAAAAGATTTCTGAGAATTATCATATATTTGTAAGGTTAAAATACATATTTTCATATATTACTGTATCTAAGGTTGCCAACTTGTAAATTTTTAATCTCACAATATTTTGTGATATAATTTTTTTCCTTACAGCCATAACTTTTTGACAAATGGGATTGCCTAAAAGCTCTGATATCACTAACTGCAAGTATCAAGCCCTCAGGTTTGCAGATAAAACCTTGAAATCATTAAATCTCTAAGAGCTTAGAGACCTGAAAGGAAACAAATTATAATGTACAACTTTGAAAAAATCTTGTTTGAAGTCAGTGTCATGATGTGCTGGGCTCTGATCCATAGTTTCTGAATTTTTGAGCCTATAAGATCTGCACACTGCTGTGTATAGGCTTGAAGAATCTGAGTTAATGGTTTGTGTCTAGGTTTCCTTTACTGTAAGTTTTAATTCACATATATTTCTTATTTGATTTTGCTGGATATCTTGTCTGAATCAGATCGTAGGGTCTTACACTCAGAGATCAGAGTGCAAGAGAATGGGATAAGTGCAAGAGGTCAGAGATCTTAGAAACCTCTGCTGCCTTTTGACCACAGTATTCCTTCCCTACTCTGAAAGTTAGAATGTTACATAGCAATATTAACAAAAGTTACAAAAGTTACATAGCCTTAATAAACTTCCCAGAGCTCCTTAGGAGTTCTTTCATCTTTCCATGTAAAACTCTGTCTCCACTTAAGCAACGCAAGATGCTTTGATTTCATTCAGTGACAAATCATTCTGGTTTGTCCAGATTTGTCTAGACTTCACATGTCTGCAGTCTTATTACTATTGTACACTTTATCTCCTTGGCAAACAGGGTTGCAAATATTTCAATGCTAAAAAGAAAGATTTAAAAGTTGAAGAAAAGTTTATCAATCCATAGAGGAGTTTACACAAATGGATACAATGCTTACAATGGTGTAACAGCAAATCAGGAGACAGATAAGAGTGCAAGACTGAGC
>NW_008688586.1:0-9873 GCF_000695815.1 Acanthisitta chloris | reverse complement strand
CAGGATAAGCTGTCTCAAACCATGGTGAGAAATGAGGGTAAAATTGTTTATGATGGTGTGCACCACCAGCAGAGTGGGGATTCAACAATGGAAGAGCCTGTATTTGGTATAACGGTGCTTCTTTTCACACAGCTTAGAAGGTCATAGTCTTCCATTCCTCTCCATTTACTCTTCAGCTGACTCTGATCATCAAACTGATGAATGATGCAAACTTATCTTGACATAGACACTACTTGAGACACCCAGCTTAGGAGCACAAGCATTGTTGGAGACTGCAAACTTATCTTGACATAGACACTACCTGAGACACCCAACTTAGGAGCACAAGCATTGTTGGAGAGATGAAGACCCATCCCTACACCTTCCCACTCTCCCCACAAAAAAACCCCAAAACACAACCCAAACAACCAAATGGTCAGACCTTAAATGGATGGAATTGCACTCATAAAATGCTTGAAGTCAGACTTCACTGACTTCATAGGGATATGAAGAGAACTACAGTTGTAAGGTGACTTTCAGGTAAACAGATTTTGCTCATCACAAACAGGTGACAAACTTCTTAAGCAAGCTAGTCATGACTCCTATGGTGTGGTTCTAATTCATCTTTCTACTGCAATGGCTTTTGGACTATTTGGTCATTCATCTGGCAGAGACATAAGAGAAATGGGCCCTGGAGAATGGCCAGCATTGCAGAATTGGCCTGAGGGATAACCATAATAATTATTCAAGTAAATGGTCTGATACAAATAAATACGTATTTTTAATTTTATATGTTTCAAAATGTCGAGTCTTCTGACATGTTTTCAAATTATCCCAAGCCAAAAGAGTCCTGAGGAAGTGTTAAACCAGAGGTCATACATCTCTCTTAGATGTGTTTCTTTAGGCAGTCTCAAGCCACAACACTGGGTTCTCAAAGACTGGGGCAGACTTGGATTGGAATTTCATGGGCATCTGATTTATTTCTTCTAAGTGTGTTTTGTCCTTTTTTTTAGAAGGACCTCTTGGAGGAAGGGGAGATTGTTCCTTCCATTAGGGGCACTGAGTGTCCTCAAAAAGAGAAGGCTCAGGAGACTGCAGAATGGAGCGAGCTGCAGTCATGGACTAACCTTCAAAACACACTGGATGTGGAAGAATTATGTAGAGAATTTATTTTTTCTTTATGGCTTCTTTCATCTCACTTCTAAAAGCTGTGTTTTTGGGTTTTAATTTTCATTCAGACAAACCTTTTATTTCTGAGCCTAGTGCAGACATACACTGACCTAACTTTGAAAGAATCATCCAGGGGGAAAAAATGCTATTGGCATATTGTAAACATAGAGTTGTACTAACCTCGGCAGAAAAACAGAAGAAGCCTTTAATAGGGCATTTATATTATCTTAAAACCACTCATAAGGTACTCACTGGATAGAATTAAATCTAGAGTCATGGAAGTATTTCAGGGAAAATAAAGTGAGCAGCCCCTTTCCCCACCCCCTTCCTTACTGCTCCCCTGCAAGTAAAAAGGAAAAATCTTATTTAGCTCTGTGTTCCTTGCTGCATGAAGCAGCAAGCTTCTTGGCAGTTTCACTGATACTATTCTGACTGCTAAGCTTCAAAATAGTTCTGAACCTCAGCCATTTTATGAGGCCAGCAGTGATTTGAAAATACCAATTCCTGTCGTTTACATGGAACAAGTCCTGAATTCCTGGACTTGTAACTACAGAAACTAAAGAGATAGGGCAGGCAGTGGGAACTTGTGTATTGCTGTATGACCATTTTCCCATTGGTTTTGTGATAATTGTGCTAGATTTCTTTTCTTGCAAGAGCTGGGAATAACTGGTATGTCACTGCTCTTTCAGGAAACAGAATCACTTTTAATTCCTTTATTATTGCATTTGGATATAAAATGCTTATCTGTAGAAGATCTGGGTGCACACTACAAAATTTAGATCAGAATTAGGCAACCATTTCTGTGACAACCCCCACATAGCACCAAAATAGCTACACTGAAAAGGAGTGATATGAGGCAGATGATTAAATGTCAGTGAATTCTAAAGACTGTTTCTACTAGGGAGCACAAAGAAAGTGATCTTGCATTGTGCTCTAAAATGTCTCTACCCTGTAAGCTGATCTGCACAGACTGATGCTTCTTATGCTGTGCATTGGCTCTTTGACTCCTTTTGACTCCAGAACGTGTGCGTGTCCATTTGTGTGATCCAGGTGCATGACCTAGGCCGAAATTGCCTGCTCTAGGGAATGCTCTTTGCTTTCAACTTCAGGATGAAGCATGCTGCAAAGGGCTAAGGGTAAAACAGGTCTGAGATAATGAGCACGGAGACAATACAGGTTATTCATTTCACCCAGGCGAAAACTGGTAGCCAAAGAAGAGAATAGAGGTGTGAAGCACTCTTGTCAATGTTCCTTAATGATCTGGGCAAACAGATTTCTGTTAGCAAAAACACGGTGTAAGTGCCTTCACGTGCAGATTACTCAGGCATGTGATGGGCCACTTGCTGATGGGTATTGGAAGGCTAATTTTCTATTTCCTTCTAGCTGAAAGCACTAGGCTTGCACACTGTGGTAAGTAAACAGTTTCCTAATTGCACTGTATTTACAGAATACCTTTCACCAACTGCAGTGCATTCCTAAAAATTGCACACAGTTTCCTAAGAAAATTCTGTGAACATTATAGTATGTTATTGTCCCTTTCATCTTTGCAGTCCTCACTGGTCTTTCTATGTACCATATTCCCATGATAATTACTCTCCAGTATTTATTCTTAAGCCACATTAGGGACTCAGTTTCTGTTCTAGAAGCACTACACAGCCTGAACAAAATCAAAATTCTCCATGATTCTCACCAGGTCACTCAAATAAACAGAAGTGTCTTGAGCACACCAGACTCCTTACCATGTTCCACAGTAAGCTGAACAAGTAACTACCTTAATACTGACTAGAGACAGATTTGCAATCTCCTCTTCTACCTGGAAAAAAAAGCATTGTTAATGCAAACCACATAATATACTTGCCTGTACAAACCTCGAAAACACAGAGTTAGGCTGAGAACAGCCCCTGATCCACACAGACTGGCAGTGCTGCTGGTGCTACGGTCAGGAATAGCAGCTGCAGAGCACTGTAACCTACCTTAGCTAAGAGTAATTGCCTGCTGCCTAAGACCTTGCATATAATTCATGGGCCTAGATGTATTAAACCTGCAATTAACTTCAAAAGAACACATTTTAGTGGATAAAATATGGGGTGTGTGATCTTTCAAAGTATAGGCTGGAAATTTCAAGACTACATACTGAAGTTTGGCTCTTCAGATACTCAGGCAATTTTGTATAATCTGCTTGGTTTTTAGAAGTAACTGGCAATCTCTTTTTCATTTGCAAATGTTTAGAACTACTGACAAGTAGGCCACCTATCTGCAAGTGCCTAAATATGGACTGTGAAAACTAGGTTTTGGCACCCAGGTAAAAATGCTGCGTCTGTGAAGTTTCTATTCATTGTGAAAATCTACCTTTTCCCCTCACCCACCCCCAGGTCAGATGGCTGCAGATACTTCCCAGGAAAATCCACACAGAACAAAAGTTTACAGTGTTTCTTGAGCTTCACGGTAATGTCTCATTCTGACAGGAAAAATAAAACAAATAGTTTGTGTTCATAGAAGGACAAGATGGAAATTTTTTTAGCCATAACCAATATAATATTCTGGTATTGGCTAATAATATTTTAAAATATTTATGAAGATTGTAAATTTCAGACTACAGACAAAAGTAAGGGTTTCCCATCCCAGTATGTTTCTATTATAAAGATGTTGTCCTTGATTTATTTCAATGATGTTTTAATAAAAAATAGAATATGCCTCTGATTTTTAAAGTTCACCACACATTTGATAATTTTAATCACAGCTGAAAAACATGGTAGATAATACTGGAAAGAATTCAGTGGCAGTCCTGTTTTTTTAGCATTTTATTAATTTTAAAATGCATACTTTGATCATTTTCTCTAAAGTTGCGACAAAATTTTCAGTCTGCAGTCTGTTTTGGTTAAAGTTTGAAATAAATCTTGATGGCACAATTCAGATTTGCCTTTGAGAGAGGGTGGGTGAGGTTTTACTTTCCGCTCAATTTCCCTTTTATTGTAAATAAATTTTCAGCACACTTAATTGCACATTAACATGTCACATTTATTTTTTCTGATTTGTCTTTATGTATTTTCTTATGATTTGTGAAATCATGTTTATTCACAGAATCACAGAACAGGTCAGGCTGGAAGGGACCACAGTGGGTGATCTGGTCCAACCTCCCTACTCAAGCAGGGCTATCCTAAAGCACATGGCTCAGGACTGTGTCCAGACAGTTCTAGAATACCTCCAGTGAGGGAGAATCCACAACCTCTCTGTGCAATCTGTTCCAGCCTCAGTGACTAGCACAGTAAAGAGGTTCTTCCTCATATTCAGGTGGAACTTTCTGTGCATCAGTTTTTGCCTGTTACCTCTTGTTTTATTGGTTTCCACCACTGAGAAGAGTCTAGCTTCATCATCTTGGCACCTCCTGTTCATATGCTTGAATACATTAATGAAGTCCCCTCTCAGTCATCTCTTCTTGAGACTGAATAGGCCCAACTCCCTCAGCCTTTCCTCATAAGTGAGGTGCTCCAGTCCCTTAATCATCTTCATTGTACTTTGCTGGACCTGCACCAGGAGCTCCATGTCCCTCTTGTCCTGAGGAGCCCAAAACTGGACATAATATTCCAGGTGTGGTCTCACAAGGGCTGAGTAGGGAGGCAGGATCACCTCCCTTGACCTGCTGGCAATACTTTTCTTAATGCATCCCAGGATTCCATTGGCCTTCTTAGCCACAAGGACACAGTGTTAACTCATGGACAGCTTGTTGACCACCAAGACCCCCAGGTACTTGTCTGCAGAGCTGCTCTCCAGGAGGTCAGTGCCCAACCTGTACTGGTGTTTGTGGCTATTCCTCCCCAGGTGCAGGACTCTGCACTTGCCCTTGTTGAATTTCAGCTGGTTCTTCTCTGCCCATCTCTCCAACCTGTTGAGGTCCTTCTCAAGGGCAGCAGAGCCCTCTGAGGTATCAGTAACTCCTTCCAGTTTTGCATCATCAGCAAACTTGCTGAGAGGACACTGTCGCCTCGTCCAAGTCATTGATGAGTAAGTTGAACAAAACTGAGCCCAAAATGCAACCCTAGGGGACATCACTAGTGACAGGCCTCTAATTAGGCTCTGAGCCACTCATCACAACTCTCTGGGACCTGCTGCTCAGCCAGTTCTCGATTCACCTTCCTGTCCACTCATCCATTTTCTTAAGTTTTCTGATTCAAACAACACTTAAACAAGTGCTTAACTTTGTGATTGTTTCAAGTTACATTTTAGACTAAGTGAGGCCACAAATAGGGCTGGTTATAAGCATGTCTTAAAGACTTTCTTGAATTGGGTCTTTTGTCAGTATAAGAGCTGCTCTAGGTAACTCTGCTCTTTCCATATTCTGCTTTGAATATTTCATACATATCCATTACAGAAAAGTGAATCCTTTTTTATAAAGATCATTTTATTTTTCAAAAACTAATGCATTAGTTTTGTCTTATTCATTGAAGCAGAAAATATTACAATCTTTTTGTTGCCTAAGGTCCTCTTCCTTACCTTGGTCTCATCTGTATAGTGCAACTTAGAAAAACATTCTATTTAATGTTGAGGGGTTTTTTTAATGCTACAGGTTCAACATGCTGTAAGGCTTTTCTGTTCATAATAGCAACCAGTAGTTTTTGTTAACAGTCTTTATAACCAAACATCAGTTGTAATATCCTTGCTTATTTTGTTCTATGCAATTCAGTATTCTTTAGGCTTCTATATTTGTTTCTTGACTAGAAATAAAATCTTATCTGCTATATAAATTTTTGACCACCTATGCATTTGTATGTGACATGTCATGTCCACCACATGACATAATCTAGTGTCTACCACACTAGATTATACAGTAAAATTGAAAACATTCAGGGCTTAACAGCCTGCACAGGTCAATAAAAAATTTGTCTGATAAAACTGTATTTGATACAGGTGCCAAAAATGACATACAGAAGCTGGTGTATAGATTCAAGGTAAGCAGAAGGACTTTTTGATAATACTGTAAATGTAAGCATATACAAAATCTGTAATGGTTACAACATTTTTCTATGGAATTTTATAGGGTTAGTAAGCACCAGGATAAAGAAATGGATTCTTAAACATACGTGTTTCAAAGATTCAAGTCTGAAAAAAGAAGAATATAACAGTTTCAAATACAAGTATCCCAGATTACTACAGGACTTACTACATGATGTAGTCATAAGCAACTATTTAAAAAAAATAACATTCAGTAAGTGGCAGGTCACAATGACAAAATATCTTCCTTTGAAACTCTGCATCACCAGTTATGTATTAACACCTCATTACTCAATGGATTTTATTATCACATTCCTCTAAACATTGTTGCCATTTGGATATGAGTAATATCATTCAGCACTGCAGAAAAATCATGCAAGCTTCAGCCGTTATCTAAAATAATCATTCCAACATGATGAATTTTAAACCATTTTGAAGGTGAGCTACAGTGCTTTAAAGTATCTTTTTAAGATTGCAAATCATTAAAAAAGCCCCCCTTAAAAATATAGTGATGAGTTTTTAATTTATGTGAGAGGAAAATCTGTGAGACCTGCCGAAATATTAAAATGAAAACTAACCTTTTTCAGGGGTTTCATATTATGGCTTTGGTTTAGGATTGTACCTGTCTTCATTTAAATTATCTAGGATCAAATTCTATGCATCATGTAAGTAATAAGAGATACTATTGGTCCAGCTGCCAGGCTAAAAGTTTGTGCTGTGTGGTGTCTGGGAAAGCCCAAAGCATACTCCTTCAGTGAGTATTTAATGCCTCAGAGGGAAGAATGTAAAACCTTAAACCACAGTAACAGAGAAATCAACATTTCTTCATGTCTGTAGTAAAGATTATATCTTCATAGCAGTTTCTATAGGACCAGAACAACAGTGTCTTCAAAAAAACTAAGTCTTTATAGTGACTTAATTGGCTTTAAAGTTTAGATAGCATAACATTCCTGTCCACATTATACATCTGCCATTTCCTTTAGAACTAGGAGTGTTATGAGACATAGAATCCCTTCTGCACGTGAAAGTGTCATACTATATGAAATTAAGGCATTTACTGGCCCACAGTCTACACAAGGATATCTATGATTACACAAAGCACTAGTATTAAGTGTCCTAATTGGATTACTTTGGACAAGAGTAATAAAAAGCTAGCAGTACATGGTAACAGCCTTCCTCAAAAAGCTGTATATATTATTCTATTCTAAAAAAAAAAAAAATGCCAGCTAAGAGTTCAGCCAGGAATTGATGTCAGATTCCTGCCTGCTCTCATTCAGTGCTTACATGTAGCTTTATCATCTTCAAATAAGTTTTATTTCACCTGACTTTAGTCATCTGGAGGACAGTCTTCTAGTCAAAGGTGGGCATCTAGGCTTCCTGTCATTGGAGTTAACAGAGAAAATAAAACACCTGCAAGAAGCAATTTATGTAACTTCTTTAGAAAGAGACAGTTTGGAGTGACAGGTACCTGTCCACCACAGAGGTAGGGTATGGCTAGCTGAGGTTGGATCCCTAACTTTTGGTAGTTAGTGAGAATAATCCCACTGTAGTAACTAAAAGGTATAAATGTATCTGCAAGAGTTCAGACATGACACTGTCTAGTTGATCTTCCTGCAAATGAAGATATAATGCCAAAATATGATTTCAATGTACAGATCTCTCCAAAGCCAGTCCAAACTACATATATAAACATTCACTCTTGGCACATTACAATGGCCATCACTTTTCTCCTTTGGGTAGGCAAATTTCAATTTTTTCCAAAAAGCTACCTGACATGGCTTTGTATCCAGCTGCTGTCACACCAGAGGCCAAAGAAGTATGAACTAAAGTTCACTCATACCCTCGTCTCCTCCCTGATGTGTCATTCTCACATAACACAGCTCCAAATGGCTACCAGTGATTGGCACACTTGGGAGGACACTCTTCCATGTTCTCTGTTCATGTCTGCACATCTGGGAGTAAGACTCCTGTGATACTGCTATTAATGGACTGTAGGATGTTGGCTAATCCATGAGTATCTCTACAGCTATTCTGGAAAATATGTAATGTTGCAATAGTTTCTGCCTAGGAAAAAAAATATAAAATAGCTATAAACATAGCAATACTACATCTATCTGTTTGCAAAGCCAAAGAAAAAGAAAATAATTCAGATTCATTTAAAATTTGAATAACTTTCCATAAAGCCCTAGCATTTTGGGCACATGCCCTGTGTTTACTATACCAATGTTTATAAACAGCAATCTTTTTAATCTCTTAGTCTTTGTTTTGCTAGGCAAAGCTCTTTCAGTCTCCACTCATAAGACTGACCCTTCATTACCTTTAACACTCTTTTAGCATCCTCCTGCACCTGTTCTCATTTTTCTCAAATGTACTTTTTGAATAAGCTGAGTATGGCATTTCTGATCAGATCTTATGCTTTCTGCTTTTCTATATATCTCTACTGGAAATGTCTCAGTCAGTATATCCTAGGATCATATTTGCTTTTGCACTGGAAAATCATGAAACCACAAAAATTCCAGTGACCCCTTGGAACTTCTTCACTTCTCTGGCTCTTGCTGCTATGCTTTAAGGCTCCTTTATGTGAGAAGCCTTGGAGCATGAAGTGCTCAAGATGGGAACCTTGTTTGATGTGTTTAATTTTATACCTGGTATCATTTCATCAGCTTCAGTTAGCTTTGTAGGATCTTGGCCTATCTCCTCAATCTATAAATAAATAATGACAGTTTTCTAACCAGCTGAAAGTGTGTTATCTTTGTAGCTTTTACTAATCAATAGAGCAGTGTGAATGACAGGCATGGGTTCTGCAGTTTTAAAAAAAATCTGCTATAACAATAAATAGAGATAGTTGCATGTAAGTGTCACATAAATATTTTGGTGCACTAGCACAAAATATTTCATGTGGCATTTCAGAATTTGCCCAAGATGCTTACATCCATAGTGGGCCAGCAAGAGCTTTCTTGCTGGCAGTTCAATGTTCTCCCAGTATAAACAGATGATCAATCATTCTTTGTTGTTATTGTTTTAAAGAATAGTTTGAAACCCAACTCACAGTGAGTGTTTGTACTGCCTGTTCTTTTTGTTCTCTTATCAATACAAGTTTTAATATTAAAAAAGTGCATTGTTTTCATCTGGCTGCTGGAGTCTACATGTTGGGCTCCACTGTCATTTCTGAAGTTCTTGGATGGTGGGAGAGTACAGGTGCAAGCCTGCAGAAGAGACCAGAACTCTGTGAAGGCAGGAAGTAAAGAGCCTATCAATATATTCAGAGAACAAACACACAAATAAAAACACCGGAGTAGAGAAAATCCATTACCATGCTGAGAATGATTGTATTGCAGTGCAGAGCTTGTGTGAAGATGAGTTTGAATTTCACCTGACTTCTGTTCTGCTCACTCACAGGAGGTTTATGGGAAGAGCTGAGTTCCACCTCATTTAAAGCCTGATGCAGGGCAGAAGTGTTAAGGCAGTGTGTCTGTACTGTTCTTGTGTCAGGACACCTGGACATATAATTTTTCCACAAGATGCTTGATTTTGATTATGTTGTCACAAATCGGCATTGTCATGTTCTTGTCACAGTGACAGACTCCATTCCTCCAGGTCTCTTTTCTGCCGTGGGTAGAGAGGTCACAGGATGGTGACAGCAGCCAGGCAATGGGTTCAGCCCTGCTGCATGTCCTCGGTCCACCACTGACCAGCACCCAGTGCGAGAGTTCAACGCCACAAGGCCGTTCATTC
>NW_008688585.1:25499-38367 GCF_000695815.1 Acanthisitta chloris | reverse complement strand
GCGGTGAGGGGATGCGCGGGTGGGATTTGTGTCCCTGCTCTCCTGGGATATGTAGGGAGAATCCCCTCCTTGCCCGCGATATGCGGGTGGGATTTGCTTCCCTGCTTTGCTGGGATGTGCAGGTGGGATTTCCTGTTTCCCTGGGATGTGCAGGTGGGATTTCCTTCCCCCTGCTTTCCTGGGATGTGCAGGTGGAGTTCCCGTCTTTGCTGGGATATGCAATGGGATTTCCTTCCCTGCTTTGCTGGGATATGCAAGTGGAGTTCCCTGTTTATCCAGGGATACTTGGGTAGGATTTGTTTTCCTCCTTTGCTGGGATATGCAGGTGGAGTTCCCTGTTTATCCAGGGATACTTGGGTGGAATTTCCTTTCCTGGGAAGGCGGGTGGGATTCTCTGCTTGCAGGTGTGATTGCCTTTCCTGCTCTCCTAGGATATGCAGGTGTGATTTCCTTCCTTGCTTGGCACCTCAGGATAAAGCAGGAAGTGGCATTTGTGGGAAGAGGGGGAATGTTGTGGTTGGATTCTCTTGGATGGATTAGAAGAGAGAGAAATTGGGGGTTGAATGGATCTGGTGCAGACCTGGAATCGTGGGTGCTGAGCCTGTGGGAGGTTTGGAAATGAACTGGGATCAAAACAGAGTTTTGGCTGCTTTGGGAACCAGGATTTGTCAGCTGGAGGAGGGAAGGGAGGGAATACAGGAGGAATTTTGGCTGGAAGAGGGATGGAGAAAGTTTTGGAGTGTCAAAGGTAGGATGAGGATAGAGCAGCAGAGAGAGGGAGAGGAAGGGGTTAATCATCTCTCCTACAGAATCAGGAAAAGGTGCTGTATGGAAAAGGATTAAAATGAGGGAATTCTTAAAGGGAATGATGGGAATGTGGAGTGTTTTGCTCCATGAGTTTTCCTTGAGCACTTCAGAACCAGAAGGATTTGCTCCTCTGGTTCTCTGTGTCTTCCTACTGGATAATCCTCTGTCTCTGGAATGTGGTCAATATTTAGGAATTGTCTGAGTCTGAATGAACCTTTCCAGTTTATTTTTATTATCATGAGCAAGGAGCTGTGGGAATGCTGAGGAGTTGGATTCGGGAGAATCCCAGGATCATCTAGCTTGGCAAAGACCTTCAGGACCATCAAGTCCAACCTGTAAACAATCAACTAGACCAGAGCAGTAAGTGCCATGTCCAGTTGGAGTTTATCCTTGGATACCTCCAGGGGTGGAGATTATCCCGAGGAAAGGATCTGCTGGCTTAGTGCCACAATTCCTGAATGAATCCCTGTGGATTTCAGGGTTGTTGTAAGACAAATCAAGTCCCTTTTCATGGAAGGGACAGGGATGAGGTGTGAGCTCACTCTGGGGAAACCAGGACTGTTAGGACAATGTCCTGGAGTGGTAAATTTGGGATTACAGGAGCTGTTGCATAATGCAGAAAGGAGATTAGCTGACTGGGATTGAGGAGGGAGGAAAACACCCCTGGATGTGCACTGAACATGTGACACAGCCCAGAACTTCCCCCCAAATCTGTGCTCTGTATTTCCAGGTAAAATCTGGCACAAGGTTTTGTTTTTTCCATCATGATTCAATGTCACATCCCAAAAGGAGGAAAGAACAACCAAGATTTGTCTCAGGAGAGTCAAAACAGGATTTGAAGTGTCAGGATCCGGGTGGTGATGAATTTGTCAGGATCTCATGGAGTTATCCAATGCTGTTTTCAGGATATACTCTGTCTGGAATCAGAATTTGGATCATTATGCATCAAAAATTCCTGGTTTTCTTTCTCTGATGAGGAAAGAGCTTAAAAAATAGAACAGGTCCAGCTCAAGGAACAAAAATAGCTTCACCTGTCTGCAGTGAGGAGTGGCTGGGGAGGAGCAGCAGCGCAGCAATTCCAGCAGATCCTGTGACCTGGGAATGCCTTCCAGGCCAGGCTGGATGGGGCTTGGAGCAGCCTGGGCTAGGGAAGGTGTCCCTGCACATGGCAGGGGGGGGGATTTCAGGTGCTCCCAACCCAAACCAGTCTGGGATTCTATCCATGAACATGGATCCATTCTTCCCAGGGAACTGCAGTGAGCTTCCTCCTGGTTCACAAGGGGTTTTTCCAAGGAGCTGTGGCTGGAGATAGGATGAACAATCCCATGTGCTGGACAGCAAGGGGGGATTGATGGTCCTTGGCACAGGGGACTTAATTTTGGGATTAAAATGGGACCGGAAATAGGTGTATACTGAGCCTTTCAGACATTACTTGGCTCTAACATTTGGGATTACAATTTCTTTGAATTCCTTTCTCCCCCTTGCACAGGGCATTAAAGGGTGAGGAAGAAAGGTTTAAGGATCACTGAGCTGTTCTGTGGTGATGCAGATGCTGTTTCCCTGTCTGTAAGTGTTCCTGCTCACATCCAAGAGATCCCAAACAGGCAGGAACAGGGAATTAAGTGTTGTTGTCTGGGAGTGAGTTTTGATTCTTGTCCTCAGGTAAAGGCATAGCCCTGGTGGTTCAGGACAGCTGTTCCCTTGGGAAAAATAAAGTTCTGCCAGGAAAAGAGTGATTTTAGCTGGAGGAAAAGCACAGTGGGGAATGAGGAGGGGAGCAGGGTGGCAGTTCTTTGGGAAAATCTGAATTAATCCTGTATGGAGCTTTGTGCCGATGTAATAATGGTTGGTTTGTTCTCAAGAGACAATATCCAAGTCAGCCTTTGGGACTTGTTGCCTCACAGAGTGGTTTTGGGGTTGTTTCTCCCTCGGGAAGAAAGAGCCCAGTGATTCCCTGAGCCTGGAGTTCCAGTGGTGATTATTAGAAAGGAAAATGTTTAGGTCTGGTGATGCTGGAGATCAAAGGAATCCTGGAGGGGTTTGGGTTGGAAGGGATGTTAAAGCTCATCCCATCCTATCCCCTGCCATGGGCAGAGACACCTTCCACTAGCCCAGGTTACTCCAAGCCCCATCCAACCTGGCCTGGAACACTTCCAGGCATGGGGCAGCCACAGCTGCTCTGGGCAACCTGTGCCAGGTTTGGAATGCTGAGGTGGTTGTGGGGTCGTATTTAGGAGAGTACCATCGCTCCTAGACAGCTACCTGTAATTCCCTGTTCCTGCCTGTTTGGGATCTCTTGGATGCAAGCACGAACACTTCCAGACATGGAAGCAGCATCTGCACCACCATCTAACAACTCAGTGTTCCTTAAGCTTTTCTTCCTCACCCGTTAGTGCCCTGTGCAAGGGGGAGAAAGGAATTCAAAGGAATTGTAATCCCAATATTAGAGCCAGGGAATGCCTGAAAGGCTCAGTCTACACCTAATTGCAGTCTCATTTTATCCCCAGGCCTCATCCAGCCTGGCCTGGAACCCTTCCAGGGATGGGGCAGCCACAGCTTCTCTGGGCAACCTGTGCCAGTGCCTCACCACCCTCACAGGGAAGGATTTATCCCTAATAGTAAATAATTTTTTCCTAATACAAGTGCTCCCTTCCCAGGGTTGGGAGCCCTGGAAGTTACTGTGCTCAGTCTTTCCAGGTGTCACCTCTGTCACCCAGACCCTGCGGAAAGTCAGTCCTGTACAGGTGCATCACCTTACAGGTGCTGTGTCCCTCCTGCCTTATTGGGGCTCTGTGCAAGCCCCAAAGACGTGGAAGTGCAGACTTAGATCCTGAAAACTGTCCCGATTAAAGCTTTGGTGGATTATTTCTGAGGGAACAATGCAGGTAAAGAGGTGCTGATGATTATGTCTTAATTGTTGCTTTCGATTTCATGGATTAATCATCAGAGTTGTGGTTTTTGTTTCCTTTTTGTCACCTATTGCTTCCTGCCTGTGAGGGAATCCATGGGAATTAGATGACTGGCAACCAGAGCTTTCAGAATTCCAGAGTCCAGGGTGAAAACAGGGTTGAAGCGCTAAGGCTGGGTCTGTCTGGAGCAGGGAATGTGTTTCCCAGACAGCCAAGGGCACATGTCTCATTTTCTGCCAGATGCACAAGTTTTGGGAACCCTTTGCTCTATAGGAACCCAACCGGTGCTACACCCCAAGCCCTCCCTCTGGAATGGGAAAAGTGTTGGGTTTGGAGTTTTCACGACATATTTTTCAAGGAAATGGTAGTGTTTGACACACAAACTTAATTTGACTGAACTCTAATTACACTAAGTCAGGAAACTCCTGATGGTGATAACTGGGTCTCGCGGTAGGGGTGTTGGATGTTACTCAGAAACTATTTCTGAGGGTTTTGGGGGAAGAATTTTCTTCTAGGAAGCAAATTAGGACCCAATATAGGCTGTGGTTGTGGTAAGCCAGCACAGTAACAATCCTGTGCTTCAGCAGAGCTCCCCAAAGCTGAGCCCAATGGATTTGGGAGCAGCACTGGGAGTGGTGGTGGAGCGCAAGAGGCCTGGGACAGGGGTGCAGGAAGAGGGACTCAGCACAGCTCTTCCTCTCCTAAATTTGGAGCCAGGATGGATTGCAGCATGGTGAAGGGATGCACAGTGCATGGAAAAGTGGAAGTCTGCTCAGAGGGTTCTCATGGATGTGGTTTACCTGGAGAGGGTTTTGGAAACCTGCCACATCTGCTCCAGGGATGGAGTTAGGGAGCTGAGACAAGCAGGGGTGGAGTGGGTGTGGAATGAGCCATGATTCCTTCTTCCAAGGACAATGTGTGCCTGTTCTGGGCACTTGTGAGGTGTTATTGTCCTCTTAACTGTTCCTGCCCTGTCAGACTGTGGAGTGAAGCCATGTCATGTCACAATCCCCTGAAAAAGAGTTGTTCAGGTCAGGTATTCAGACATGAATGTGAATTTTGAATTCATGATTTGAAGGAGAAACCTCAAACCATCCAGGCAGTGTGTATGTGCCTACATCAAACAGGTTGGGTTTGGTTTTGTCTTTCAGTATCAATCATTAATGCTGATTTCTGTCCTGAAGGAGAGTTTTGAGCCAGGAGTTATGTCCTGTGCAGGGAGAGGAGCCACAACCAGAGATAAAGGAGCAGGGAAGAATCTTCAGGGGCTGTGTTGTGAGGGTAAATGGCTGCTCCAGGTGCTTCCCAGGTGAGCTTTGTCTCAAAAAAAGCAGAGCTGGAGCTGAGCACGAACGATTAAAGTGCTAATTAACACTGCTTTCATCACTGCTCCAGTGTGGGGGTCGTTCATACCCAGAGGTGTTTCCCTTCCTCATGGGAAGAGCAGCAGAGGATTAAGATAGAAACCAAACCAGTCAGAGGGAATCAAGGGGTGCAGAAATTATTCCGTGAGTGTCTCCATGGCAAGGAGGTGGTGGAGGAAGGGACAGAGAGGAAAACTCCTATCTGACATCCCTAAAACCAGAGTGTTTGGCATCTTTTGCCTCTTGCTGAGCACCTGGTGGTAGTGACAGGCTGGAAAAAGAAAGAGCAGCTCTGCAAGCTGTCGTTCCAGTGAGGTATTTTTGTCTGTGTGCTTAAAGTATGGACTAAAAAAAACCCTTAAAAGCTTTAGGAGGCTGTTGTAAGCCATGGGAAGTCAGTGATGTTTTGAAAGACAAGAGTGAGCAGTGGGTGTGGGTGAAAGAATGGGGAGTAGTAGTCATCCTAAAATCCTGCAGGAAGTAGGATGTTGGAGAGCACCTGATGAAGTACAGGGAGTGTGGAACAGCTGCTGCTGCTTTGCCACAGGTAATTCCTTGGCAAGGTGAGTTTGCTCCTTCTAGGATAAGATATCAGTGCTGTTTCTGGCTGGGAAAAGCTGTTGTGTGTCTTGAATTCAGCAAGGTTTGATTTTCATCCAAGTAAGACTGAAGTAGGTGAGATTAAAACAAAAGCAAGGCCTAAGGAGGTGCCAGTCTGTGATGGATAAAAGCCTGGTTAAATAATCAGTAACACCTCATTAATGGGTCTGGATGTACTGGGAGGGTCACCCGGGGGCTGTGAGTTCTCAGTGGCGTTGACTGCATACTAAAGTTGTAAATGGCATAAAGGAGGGAAAGGCTGGGAATATCCTTTGTGATTCCAGGTTGAGGAATTAAATGTGGCCTGAAAATGGGCTGCAGGTCACACAGGGCAGTGGTAAGGGTTGGGGTTCAAGCAGAATTAGCCTGCTGCAGAAAGCAGGATAACCCATGGGGTATAATCCATAACTAAAGGTACCTGGTGGCCTCCTGTGGGGAGGGAGGAGGGAAAGTTTTGTTTGGGCATGAAAATGGGAAAATAAACTGCAGGTCATGAGGTGACACGTCTGGTACCCTGTGAGACATCATGGGGACACCCCTGACCTGGTGTGGTATGACACTGGTAAAGTGACATGAACCAAGTGGAGAGAGAGAATCACCCCATTCAGTGTGTGGAAAGTGTGAGCAGGGGAGGCTGTGTGTGTCCTGGGGAGATGAAGGGGACACTTGAGGAATTCACTGTTGCAAGGAGCATACTGACTTGTACCAGCCCCAGGGCAGTGCCTGTCCCTGTGCTGACACTGCTGAGGCACCTCCAGTCCTGGGGCAGTTCTGGGCCCCACATGACAAGAAGGACATTGAGGGGCTGAAGAGTGTCCAGGGAAGAGAACAGAGCTGGGGAAGGGAATGGAGCACCAGGAGGGGCTGAGAGAGTTGAGGGGCTCAGCCTGGGGAAAAGGAGGCTCAGGGAGACTTTCTGGCTCTCTCCAACTCCCTGACAGGAGGTGCAGCCAGGTGGGGGTTCAGGCCCACTGTTCCCTGGGGGGCAGGTCGAGAGGAAACAGCCTCAGGCTGTGCCAGGTGAGGTTTAGGTTGGATATTGAGAAAATTTATTCCTGGAAGGGGCAGTCCAGCCCTGGCACAGGCTGCCCAGTGCCAGGGGGATTCACTGTCCCTGGAGGGATTTAACAGCCATGTGAATGTGGCACTTGGGGACATGGTTAGTGGTGGCTTTGGCAGTGCTGGGGGAATGGTTGTACTCAGTGATGCTGGAGGCTTTTCCAACCTCAGTAATGGTTCCAAGTGTTACATGGTTCCAAGTGTTGCTCCAGGGCTGTCTGTCTGTCTGTGCCCACTGGAATCAGCACAGAAGTGGTTTAAAAGCATGGAGAGGACAGGTGAAACATTATCAGAACTTGTCCAACTCCTAGTGCCTGAGGATGTTGCTTGGGGTGGCTGAAGAGTCTCCAACTGCTTAAGAGCAAACTGGATAAAGGTCTGTTGGGAATTATGTGAGCATAACTCGTGATGCTCTGAGTGAGGGACATGAGGCAGAGCCTCAGGGTCCCCTCCAGCCCTGTCTCCTCTCACTCGTGACCTGTAATTGCTGACGAGGTTTGTTCTATGCTGTGGAGCTCTGGCTGGGGCAATGCTGGGCAGGATAAAAGTAGTGGGAGAAGAGGCTTTCCCTCAGGCAGGATAAGGCATGGAACAGGGAGAAGAATGTGGCGTCCTTCAGTGCAGACGTGTGATGGCCTTGTGCAGTGCACAGAAAGCTGATGTTGTTGCGCTGAAGGTTTTAGCTTGATTTCATGCCGTTCACATGCTTTGGTGGGGTTAGAGGGCTTCCTGGGGGAGAGTTGGACTCTTTATTGCTTGTCTGTAACTTGTGCAGTGCTGGAATGACACTAAGGATGGATCTGGCAAAGTTACCACTTCTTGAATGACATAGAACCAGAGAATCACGTTTGGGTTGGAAGGGACCTTAAAGCCTATACCTACCATAGGCAGGGACACCTTCCACTTGCCTAGGTTGCTCCAAGTCCTGTCCAACCTAGCCTTGAACACTTCCAGGGATGGAGCACACACATCTGCTCTGGGCAACCTGTGCTAGTGCCTCACCATCCTCACAGCCCAGAATTCCTTCCCAATATCCCATCTCTCCCTGCACTCTGGCATTGGGAAGCCATTCCCCCTTGTCCTGTCTCTCCTGGCCCATGTCCCAGGTCCCTCTGCAGATCTCTTGGAGCCCCTTGAGGCACTGGAAGGGGCTCTAAGGTCTCCTTGGAGCCTTCTCTTCTCCAGGCTGAACACTCCAGCAATCCCAGCCTGTTTCCATGGCAGAGGTGCTCCAGCCCTTGGAGCATCTCTGTGCCCTCCTCTGGACTCTCTCCAGCAGTTCCACATGCTTCTGCTGTTGGTGCCCCAGAGCTGGAGGCAGCACTACAGGTGGGTCTCACCTGAGCAGAGCAGAGGGGCACAATCCCCTCTCACCTGCTGCCCACACTGTGGAATGAGCTCAGCACACAGTGGGTTCTGGGCTGGGACATGGTCCAGCCTCTCACCCACCAGCACCCCCAAATCCTTCTCCTTAGGGCTGCTCCATCCCTCCCTCCCTCCATCCCTCCTTCCCTCCCTCTTGAGCAGTGCTGGTCCCAGTCCTGACCCCTGAGGATATCACTTGTCACTGGTCTCCATGTGGACATTGAGCCGTTGACCAGAATTCTGAGTGTGACTATCCAGCCCATTCTTTATCCACCAAGTGGTCCACCTGTCAAATCCAGGTCTCTCCAGTTTAGAGACAAAGATGTGTGGGATGGTGTCCAATGCTTTTGTTTAAGGAGAGACTGGATGTGGCACTTAGTGCCATAGCCTAGTTGACATGATGGTGTTAGGTTGTAGGTTGGACTTGATCTCAGAGGTCTTTTCCAAGCTGATCAATTCTGTGAAGTCCAACAGATCATCCAAAAGCATTTTACCTATTTCCTACCCCAAACAAGAGCCTTGGACTGAGGTGTTTAACATGACCTGGTAGAGAGGATTAGAAAATGGTATTAGTAGAGATACTGTCTGTATTGGAGAGAGCAGAGCACCACCGGTCCATGCTGAGAGAGCTGTTTGCACAAGACCTCAGGCAAGGAGTAAGGGATCGATAGAGTCCCTTGTGCCTGTGTCTGGCACCATGGCTGAGGGAGCACTGGGTTTGCTGGGAAAGTCCTGAGGTGTAACTGCACGTGGGTGTTGCATCAGTCTCTGGTATTTTTAGGAGAAAGTGATTCCCCAGCCACTTGTAGAGCAGCTCCAGTGATAAACAGAAAGGAGATTATTCCAGAGGGATCACGTGGGCTGCATTGCATAAGGACCTCTGCCAGGGCAGAGTCATGGGCTCTGCAGGGTCCTGGCTGTCTCCTGAGCCTGGCCAGGGGGGTATGAACCACACCAATCCTTGGGACTCTGGCAGCTGGCACTGTGGTGGGGACAAGTGGCTCATGGCTGAGGGGCTCCTGGAGCCAGGGCAGTCCTTGACTTTGCCCAGTGGTTCCTCACGTTTCTCTCCTCCAGGGATTTATCCGCTGGCTTTGTGAGCCATGTGACAGAGACAGTGTCCTGGAGAGAAGATTTCCACAGCTTAGCCCTGGGTTTATTTTGGGCTGTAGTTTGTTATCCTGGGCTGAGGGTGACTGCCCTCTCCATCTTTGCTCCCTTAGGGCTGTCCCTCTTAGCCACTCACTGATGGCATCTCCTCCAGCTGGGAAAGTCTTCTTATAGTTCTCTGTTTTATGGGAGCTGCTCTGTGCCTTTGATCATCCTGGAACTTCTCAGTACTTTTTCCAGCTCTCCTGTGTGTTCTTTGGGAGATGAGTCCATAGGTTGGACTTCATGATCTTCGAGGTCTTTTCCAGCCTTAATGATTCTGTGATCCATGAGGAGGAAGAGGAGGAATGCCCAATGCTGTGTGTAGCACTTAGCCTGTGCATAGCACAGATCCACATACTGAATCCATTCCAGCCTTAACCATCCTAATGCACAATGTCTTTTTTTTTTCTCCTTTTTTTTTTTTTTTTACTGCAACAAGTCACATTTTCGGGGAATTAAGAATGAGGACCCCAGGATGCTATTTTCCCATGTGGATTGCATCCTGTTTGCTGGCTCTGAGCTCCACCTGCCGTTCTCTTCCCTCTGTGGGATTGTTCCTGACAGCTCTGCCTGGACTTTGCCACCAAGAGGAACAGACAATCCAGGTGTTATCTATGTCAACATTGCACCTCTTTTCCAGGGAGACTGAGTCTGTCACTCACCCGTTCCCTCTTGGGAGTGCCCTATCACCTCATGCTAGTATAAGAATTGTACATCCCTCCTGATCCCTTTTTAGCCTCTCCTATCATCAACCTCTGTCCATATAAAGGCTGTTCCCTGTGTCACATGACAGCTTAGCTTTTTAGTAATTTTCTTGAGCACATTTTTAGTAGAATCACAGTATCTCAGACTGGTTTGGCCTTAAAGATCATCCAGTTCCATGGGCAGGGACCCCTTCCACTACTCCAGGTTGCTCCAAGCCCCATCCAACCTGTCCTGGAAGGAACACTCCCAGGGATGGGGCAGCCATGGCTTCTCTGGGCAACCTGTGTCAGTGCCTTAGCACCCTCACAGTCAAAAATCTCTTCCCAATATCCCATCTGTCCCTGCCCTGTGACAGTGGGAAGCCATGCCCTGTGTCCTGTCCCTCCAGTTCCAAATGAAGAGTTCCCCTCCAGCTTCCTTGCTTCTGGAGTAAGTTTAGATCAGAGGCCAGGCTGGATGGGGCTTAGAGAAACCTGGAAGTGGAAGGTGTCCCTGCCCATGGCAGGGGGTGGAACACTGGATAATCCTTAAGGTTCTTCTGACCCCAACCATCCTGGGATTCTATGACTGTGGAGGTGGATCATTGCCGACCAAACAGGGTTGGGCAAGAACTCTGTGGTGGGGCAGAAGGGACTGGGAAATTCCTTCTTTGTGGAATATCTGTGCTTCATGGGCTTGAGCTCATGAGCTTGCCTTGACTAGATGCAACAGGAGGATCAGACTGTGCAGTTGTGTCTTCCTTTCTAGATTTGGATATTTTCTATTTTTATCACAAATCCCAAACTTTTGTGTTTCATGCCTCTTCACGTGCAACATCCTCTCACCTCATCCACACCAACAAGTTGTTCTCTGGCTCTGTTGAGAGTATTTTAAGGAGGAAGAAAAGACATTGGGTAGAAACTATGTACAATGAATGACCCTTCCAAGGCAGGATTTTAGCTGAGGCTCCTCTCTTGTGGCAAAAAGGTTTAAAAAAAAAGGTCCCGAAAACAGGTTTGGAAACTGATTTGGGATGTCATCCCCTGTTTTGGGAGCAGAGAACTTTATCTGGGATGTAGAGATCATTGAAGACCTTTGAATCTCTGTTCTTGCTGCAGAAACATTTCAGGATGTAATTAATAATCTGTAAAATGAGTGAAATGCCATGTGTAAAATGGTGTGTTTTTTTCTGAGATAGCTTGTGGATTTTTAAGCTCAAACCATAAATGAATATTGTAGAGGAGGGAAAACAGGCAAAAAGGTGAGAATGAAATGAGTGTTCATGTTTTATGCATCGTAATCTGGTTAAAAATCTAATTTCAGACTTTCAGTGCTGTTTTGGCCATAGAGCTGGAATGAAATTGAATTTATTGAGGAGTTTCTATTGGAAAATGTGCAAAGTGACCCTTGTGTGAAGAACAATCCACTGAGGATTCCAGGCTGCTCCTGAGCCTAGTCCCTGACAGAACCATGTTGGGATTACCCCTTCCAGACACTAACCTCCACAGGGTCAGTGCATGGCTGTGGTTTTCCCATGGGAAATGTTCTGTTCCCCATGACCTCCATGTCCTTTCCCAGCACAAAGCACATTATTCTCCCCATGGGAATGTGATGGGGGAACAGGACCTTGGTGTCAGAGCTCATTGTGCTGTGAAGGGGGTTTGGCCTGAGTGCAGTTCTTGTTTTCCCACCTCTGAAGTCCTCACAGGAAGGCCTTATCCCTGTAGGAGAATCCACACTTGCTGAGGGGAGGGAGAACTGGCTTCCTGAGGTCTGTGCCTCTCTGCCTTCCTCTTCTCCCTCATGTTCATGTTGGGATTTGGGAGCTCTCATAGCAGCTGCCACCAGTCAGTGGTAACTTCGAGCAGCTTGAGGCTGTGAACTACCTCTAAGGCCCAGCTAAGGACAGGAAAATACAGGATGTGTTCCTGCTGTTTGGGTGATCCAACATCTGGCTGTTTCCATGGAAACTCTCTGATTTCCCTTGTTTTTGGGAGGCAGCACCAGGAGGTGGAATTACTGCATGCACTCACCTGGCCCTCAGGTGTGTGTGTATGGGATTGAGCTGCTCCCAGGGCAACAACAGAGCCACCAGTGACCTGCATAAATCCTGATTTTTACTGAACTTCCTCCTTTCCCATTCATTCCTGTTCAAACACAACAAAGCTTCTCAAATCCCATGTGTGCTCCAGGGCTGCTGTGGGGCTGAGCTGTTCCCCACCTGCAGAACAGGTGTGTGGGAGAGGCAGGTTTTGCCTTGGATGTCTTGGATCCCTGTGGGGTGCTGCTGGTAGGGTCATAAGGGCCATGTTGGGTCTGTTCCTGCTTTACCAAGTTTGGTGCTGTAGATGGAAAATGCTGGGTTAAAATTGCCATTGGGAGTCTAGTTATAGGGAACATGATGGGAGGAAATTACTACGTTTCGAGTGCAAGAAACAGTACTACAGAACAGTGATTTATTTGGGTTTTTTCCTTGGTTTTTTCCTTCCTCCACTCTTCACTAGCTGAGTCATGAGTTTTTATTACACCTAGGCCTGATTTCAGAACATTTTGTGGAAAACTGAGGAGTTCAGTGTATTTGGAAACCAGGTGATTGTGTGTTATAAAGAGAAAAGATTTCCACATTTGTTGCTTTCCCTCTTAGCTCAGGGTGGGCTCAGTACTGTCCGAGCTGCTGCTCCCACTCAGTGGTACAGGGACACTCCTGGGAAGGCTGGGAAAGGCTTTCAGGCTGAAATGTAAGGAATTTGGAACATGTAACTGTTGTGGAGTGAGAGAAAAGCTTTTGTTCTGGGAGAAGTCTCAAGTGAGTTGATTTCCCCCCTCCCTCCCCACATTTATTCCTTCTGCTGCTCTGTCTTGTTTCTAAGAATGTGCAAGCAGAGGCAGTAAAAACAGAAACAGGAGGAGTTTTCCAAGAAAATACTG
>NW_008688585.1:19633-25471 GCF_000695815.1 Acanthisitta chloris | reverse complement strand
CAGGAATGCTCTTCAGAGGCATCTGGACAGGTTGGATCAATGGGCTGAGGCCAGTGGTGTGAGGTTCAACATAGCCAAGTGCTGATCCTGCCCTTGGGTCACAGCAACCCCATGGAATGCTCCGGCATTAGGGCAGAGTGTCTGGAAAGCTGGAAAAGGCTCTGGGAGTGCTGTGACAGCTGCTGGACATGAGCCCAGGTGGGAAAGAGGCCAATGGCACCTGGTTTGTACCAGCCTCAGTATGGGCACAGCCCCAGGCAGTGCCTGGCACTGTGCTGGCACTGCTGAGGCACCTCCAGTCCTGAGGCAGTTCTGGGCCCCTCAGGACAAGGACATTGAGGGGCTGGAGAGTGTCTAGGGAAGGAAACGGAACTGGGGAAAGGCTGACGGAGTGGGGGGACCTCAGCCTAGAGAAAAGGAGGCTCGGGGAGACCTTCTGGTTCTCTCCAACTCCCTGACAGGAGATGCAGCCAGGTGGGGGTTCAGGCCCACTGTTCCCCAGGGGGACAGGACAAAGGGAGAATGCCTCAAGCTGTACCAAGGGAGGTTCAGGTTGGACATAAGGAGGAATTACTACTTGGAAAGGGCTGTCAGGCATCTGAACTGCCCAGGGAGGCAGTGGAGTCACCATCTCTGGAGATGTTCAAGGAAGGACTGGACATGGCACTCAGTGCTCTGGTCTAGTTGACAAGGTGGTGATGGGTCACAGGTTGGACTGAATGGTCTTGGAGGTCTTTTGCAACCTCAGTGACTCTGTGATTGTGTAATGTGTGTCTGTCTTTTGTACCTGAAGTAAACCAGAAATGGCACCTGTGGTGCTGTGAGGTGGAGACATCCTGATGTCCTCGAGCTTCCAGGCAACCTTTGTCTTGGCTTTGAAGTCATGCAGTAGAAAGCCTCTGAATGGATTCTCCTTTAACACTTGTCCTACAGCTGGAGGGTTTGTTTTGAGTTAGATGATCTCTGTTTGCAGACATGGCTTGGAACAGGCTCAGTTCCTGCTGTTTGCTCTGACCTCCACCACTGTAGCTCAAAGCCAGCAAAGATTGCAGAATGCAGTATGCAACCCCCCCCAAATGACATAAGGAAATATTAGCCTTGGAATGCTTCATGTTTTCTTAGGGGATGCTGCTGTTTCACAGCAGGTGAAGTGAGTAAATACAGAGTTTTCCTCCTTGGAATTAGAAGAAACTATTCCCAGTGTCATGATCCTCCCCGCGGTGACTGCTGGCAGGTGAGGGTGGGCAAGGAGTGACTTTGGATGCGTGTCTGCCACAGGAGCAACAAATCTATGCTGGTCCCAAGTTGCTCATGGAGGGGTCCTCCTCATCCTCCAAGGGGTGGTTAACCCTGACAGTGAGGTTGGATCTGCATGGTCGTTTCACAGAATCCTGGAATGGTTTGGGTTGGAAGGACCTTAAGGGTTATCCAGTTCTATGTCATGAGCAGGAACGCCTTCCACTAGCCCAGATTGCTCCAGCCTGGTCTTGAACACTTCAGGGATGAGGTGGCCACAGCTTCTCTGAGCAGCCTGTGCCAGTGCCTCATTGTTCTCACAGCCCTTCAGATTGTGGAAGGTTGCTATGAGGTGTCCACACAGCCTTCTCTTCTCCAGGCTGAGCAGCCCCAACTCTTTCATAGGAAGGTGCTCCAGTCCTCTTCTCGGCTTTGTGGTCTCCTCTGGACTTGCTCCTACAGTTCTATGTTGGGGACATGGGAGCTGTACACAGCACTCCAGGTGGGGTCTCTAATTTCCCTTTGTTTTCCATTTTTCACACAAGCTTTCCCTCTCCCCACCCCCAGCTGGACCGTGTGCCTTCCCTGGAGTGCTGCACATGCTGGAATTCCCTGAGACCCTGCCGTGTCCCGGGATGGCAGCGAGGTGACGGCGGCCGAGGATGACCCTGACTGAAAGGCTGCGCGAGAGGACATCGCGGGCGTTCTACAACCACGGGCTGCTCTGTGCCTCTTACCCCATCCCCATCATCCTCTTCACGGCCCTCTGCATCCTGGCCTGCTGGTGAGTCAGTCACACTCAGGGTGCTCTTGGCCATGTTCTGCCCTCTGTGACAGCACAGAAGCTCTTTTTTATCTAAACTCTGTGGATTCATGTCCTCTTTTTGTGGGATGAAAGGAATGACAGTGGTCAAGTGTGACAGGGGTTGAAGTAGTCCCCAGGGGGTGAGGTGTCCTAGGGGTGAAGTGTGACATGGGTGGAAGAAGTTCTGCAGCAGAGTGGCAGGCTAGTGGTTGAACTCAGTGATCTTAGAGGTCTCCTCCAACCTTGATGATTCAAAGTGTGGCAGAGGTGGAAGAAGTGCCTTACAAGAAGTGACGTGTCTCTCAGAGGGTGAGGTGTCACAGAGGCAAAGAATGACTGTGGTGAAGTATCTCCATGTTGTTTAATAAGTAAAAACTAATTGAATAAGTGAAGTAAAGCAATAAATGAGGCAAAAGTAACCCCCAAACACCTGGTGGTGGACTCCAACCCATGAATTAAAAATAGGGAGAAGGAAAGCTGATCTTCCTCTCCACACCTGTCTGTCCTGCTCTCTCTGAAGCTTACACTCCACTGTTTCATCCTTGGCACACGTGGTGGGTGTGTAAATTCCCTGCTCTCCCTATGGACCCTGTCTGGGATGAGTCGCATTGGATCTAATCTTCACTCTCAGAATTGTCACATGGGCTTGGACTCATTTCCAACTGGGCACTGAGGGGTTGAGCAAACCTTTGTGCTCAGCCCTGTGCACACATGTCCTTAGGTTTTTAATTCCAAGTCTCTTGTCTGTTTTCATCAAACCCAATGGGGTAATTTGCTCCTCTGCTTGTGGGAAAGCTCCACTTGTGTTGCCACAGTCGTGGGTTTTCTTGGGGCTCTGCTGATAGCACAGGCTGCTGTTGTGTCACAGCTAAATCATCTTCCAAGGGATTATTTCCGGGTATAGAATACCTCTGTTTTCTGTATGCTTGATGTGATTGCAAGTCACAGTTCTGTCCTTTGGCTTCAGCTTTGCTGGGTGCAGCTTTCCCAGGGTGTTTCCACCTGGAAGGTGCACCCAGCAAAGCCAAACCAGAGTTCCATATGCGTTCTGAGTCACTGTGCCACCTCAGTCCTGCTTGGGAATGGCTTCCCAGAGCTGCCCATGGCCTCAGGCTCCTCTTTTCAGCTTGCAGTGCAGGACAACTGGTGCAGTGTGAAATGTTCACCCACACAGAGGATGTGTTTTGGGAGGGATCAAAACAAACCCCCATGCTTACTCCCTTCCTAAATTCAGGATTTCCCAGACAGGAGGCATCTGATTGGAATGACCAGCAGCTGTCCCTGTCCTTGGGAACCTCCTTTCCACTGGGTCAGGACTTGCCCCTGCCCTGTCTGCAGGACAACTGGTGCAGTGTGAAATGTTCACCCACACAGAGGATGTGTTTTGGGAGGGATCAAAACAAACCCCCATGCTTACTCCCTTCCTAAATTCAGGATTTCCCAGACAGGAGGCATCTGATTGGAATGACCAGCAGCTGTCCCTGTCCTTGGGAACCTCCTTTCCACTGGGTCAGGACTTGCCCCTGCCCTGTCTTTGTGGTCTCTGTTCAGATTGGGGAGCTGAGGTGTTCCCACTTCATCCCTAAGGCTTCAGACCAGATGGGTTTTGGAGTCTGTGGATTTGTGGAAGTATTCGCATTCCTAAGCGCCAACATTTGAGGATTCTGCAGTGGCTGATTACCTCCAGGCTGCAGAAATTTGTCCAAGATACCATCAGGTATGAAGTGGAGTCTGTTCTCTTTAACTAGTTCCAGAAGCTCATTAGCAAAGCAGATAATGACCCTGGGAGAGACAGGGTTTGAAAACACTGTGACACCCCTGGAGGACAGAACCATGGCAAAAGATTCTGTGTGAGGCTGAACTCTGACAGGACATTCCTGCACAGGACACTGGAATATTTATTGAAAGTTGAGTTTTGGGTTGAGTCTTCCTCTTAGTTTGAACCTGAGGTCTGACTTGATCACTGTTGACCTGGATGAGGAGGAGGACTGTGCCCTCAGCAAGTTAACAGGTGATAACAAACTTCACCTTCTCCTAGAGGTTCACTTGTTTCCTATATTAGGAAGTAAGTCTTCCCTATGAGGGTGCTGAGGCACTGGCACAGGTTGGCCAGAGCAGCTGTGGCTGCCCCATCCCTGGAAGTATTCCAGGCAAGGATGAATGGGGCTTGGAGCAACCTGGGCTAGTGGAAGGTGTCCCTTCCTATGGCAGGGGGTGGAACTGGATCCTTCCAACCCAAACCTACCTGGGATTCTGTGTGTCTTCATGGCAGAGGTGGCCCGTGGTATCCTGGGTGGAATTAGGGAGAGCATTGCCAGCAGGTGTAGGAAGGTGATCTGGTGATCCTCCCCTTCCACGCAGCACCTGTGTGGGCTTCCTGTTAAAAGAAGCACATGGAATTAGCTGAGGAAGTCCAGCCAAGGGCCATGGAGATAACGAAGGGACTGGAGGATCTCTCCTGAGAGGAAAGGCTGAGGGAACTGGGACTGGAGGAGAGAAGGCTCAGGGGATCTTATCTCCTTCTGTCAGTCTGAGGCTGTTTGCATCTGTCTGTAGAGGCCTTCATCCACACCCTCCTCCTGATCAGGTGGTCTGTAGCAGACCCCCACTGTAACATCCCCTGCCCCAACCCTACCCTTAATCTTGATGCACAAACTCTCAGCTCTCATCCATCTGTCCCTTAAGATGTGGTTCTGCTCTCAGCCAAGGTGACAACAGTGTACATTAAGGTGTTTGTCCTGCTCTGAAGAAAGGTCAGGTGTGAGGACCAGGTGTGACAGTCACTTCAGAGTCTCTGGAAGGGTTCAGGCACTATTTTTAATGCCACTGACAGACAAGACACAGTCTCTGGTTTTGGTAATAACATCCAAAGCAAAAATTCCTGAGTCATTCCTACTCTGTAACCTGAAAATCCATGTTAGTGTCCCCTTCACAGGGAGTTTGCTGCTGACCCTGCTGGTGACAGGTGCAGGTGTGAGTTAACTCCTCATTTTTCTATAGATCCTTTGTAAGTGACACTCATTTTCCTCATCCCTCTTGAATGGATCCACTTTGGGATCTGCATTCTGTCCCTGGAATGACTCTGTCTGGACACCAGTGGTTCCTCCTGCCCAGCCCAGAGAGGAGCAAGTGATGTGAAATCCTGTGTGACTCTGAAGAACAGTATTTAGTTGAAATAAGAATTGAAAATCAACTGGTGACTGTGCAGGTTTAGGAGAATGAAACAGGTAAATCTCTGCAGGTGTTTATTGACTAAAACATGAGGTTCTGCTCCTAAAGAACTGCAGAACTGGGTGGAACTAGAGCCCCTGGGGGTGTGTATATATATATATATCTGTATCTATCTATAATTCTCCATATGTTTAATCCTGAAAGCACATTTCACCGCCTTCCCGGTCTGTACTCTTTGTGTGGTTACCAGGGGAGCTGAGTTGCCCTTGGACTCTTCACACTCCAGGTCCCCAGAGAGCAGTCTCCCCTGGGATTTGGGATGACCCTGGGAACAAGCTTTGTGTGATGAGGTCTCAGTTCTGCTGCACAGGAAAGAGGAATCTTCCCTTCCTAGCACAGGATTTTGGGGGCACTCTCAGCAAAGCAGCCATCACTTAGTCGGAAACTGGTAGTGTTTGTGCACTTGCTAAGGCTAAAAATGAGTTGTTCCTGCCAGATATTGGCATTCCCAACCCTCTGGCAATAGCCTGTTGCCAGATTCCATCTCGGCAGCAGTGGAATTCCAGGTTGGTGTCTCTGCAAACAGGCCAAGAGCTTGTCCTGCACTGAGCCAAGGGAGGTGGGAG
>NW_008688585.1:7715-19597 GCF_000695815.1 Acanthisitta chloris | reverse complement strand
TTCCCTGGCAGCTCTCTGCTTCCCTCCAACCTCTCCAGCTGAGGCTGCTCCAGGGTGCTGGAGCTCTGGGCTGCTCTTCTAGGCAGGAGGAACATGCACGGGTGGGGTTTGAGCTCTGGTGTGTCACCAGTTGCCTGGGGCCCACCTGGCATTGTTCCATCCTGGCCCTCGGAGCTGTCTTGAAAATATGGAAGGTACTTGGATGAGCATTTTTGCCTGAACCTCCCTCGTACTTAGCAACAAAAATGCTTCAATTCACAAACTCCAACTTGTTACATCATCTAGTTTTTCTTTATTCTGGCTTTTCAGAGGGTTTCAGGCTGCATAGTGACAGGCGCATCAAAAAAGAGCTTTTTCAAACCCTTCATGAGCTTTCCTGTCATCCCTGTGAGATTCCAGAGTGGCTGGGATTGCGAGGGACCTCTGGAGATCACCTTGTCCAACCCCCGACTCAGGCAGGATCACCTGGAGCAGGTGACACAGAAACATGTCCAGGTGGATTTGCAATGTCTCTAGAGAGGGAGTCTGTGCTCTCCTGGGCAGCTATTCAAGTGCTATGCCACCCTCTGTGGAAAGTTCTTCCCCAGGTTGAGGTGGAACTTGTGGTTTAGTTTGTGGCCATTTTAGATCTTGCTGTGCTTCCCTCCTCTCTCTTTAGAGGTGTTCACCTCCTTCCCTGCTGGTCAAAAAAAATCCCTAACAAAGAGAAGTGGGAGGAGAGTCGAATCCAAGTGCTGGAAATCCCTTCCCTGGAGCTTAGGTGGTGCAGTTCTCCCCCAGGTGCCTCATGCCTGTGGGAATGATCCAGGCCTGTCACATCCCAGGTTGCTCAGAGCACATGTGGCTGCCCCATCCCTGGAAGTGTTCCAGGCCAGGTTGGATGGGACTTGGAGCAACCTGGACGAGTGGAAGGTGTCCCTGCCCGTGGCAGAGGGTGGGTTGGAATGATCCTTATCTCTCTGTCTCCAGTGTCGCTGGCAGGAGCAGACAGTGTCACATGCCTGTGTGAGGCTGAATAAATTCAAGCACTAAGGTTTTATCTTACTGAAGTAACTTCCAACCAGTGACATCTGGAATGTGCACTCTATGTGTTCTTCCATCAGCCATTCCCAAATCTGTCACAGACATGAATCTTCATATATCCCTGGGATTTCAGTGAATATGTCCCTGTTTCCCATGTGGGGACATATATCTGTGTTCTTGGCTCAGGGGGAGGCAGCTTGGGAGAAGCATCACAGAGCAGTCAGGGTTAGAAGGGGCTCTGGAGGTCATCTAGTCCAATCCCCAAATCTCAAGGATGGGAATCCCAAGAGTGAGTCTTATTTCTGAGCTCTGCTGGAAGCCATGCCACGAGCAATTTACACAGTTCAGATGTTGCAGTAAGAGCTGTAGTACCTACTCAAAGGTGTGTACAGGCAACAGGATCTGTTTTAGTCTTTAATGCCACTAGCCCAGGTTGCTCCAAGCCCCTTTCATACTGGCCTGGAACACTTCCAGGGATCAGGCAGCCACAGCTGCTCTGAGAAACCTGTGCCAGTGCCTCACCACCCTCACAGCCAAGAACTCCTTCCCGACATGCCATCTTTCCAATATTTGAAGACAGTATGATGGAAGTTCTTGCTCTGCTGAAGGCAAGAACCCCTGAGAGCAGAGCCACGAGTGAGCAGTGTTGTACCCCAGTGTCCCTAGCAGTGAGGAGTGTTGGAATCAGGACTCATCAGTTTATGGGGAAATGAAACAATTACATGTTTCTTGGCTCTTCCTTGCCCTCTGTGGGGATGGATTAAAAACATGGATTGGAGGCAGCACATAGAGCTTTTCCTACATCACAAATCCTGTTCCATATTCATGACTAGATCAGATTGCAGGTAGATGCTGGTGTTGATGTAGATACCAGCAGGTCTGCCCTGACCAAGGCCTGAGGAGGACAGTGCAGTCTGAGATATCTCTAGATTTTATCTTTCTTCCATCAGAAATTTCTCTTGTTCTTCCCCTCATTTTCATGCCCTTTGCTCTTCCATGCACTTCATGTGCTTTCCCATCTTTTGGGCATGTTTATAAACCCTAAAGTGAAAAATAAACCCAACAAAATAAGAAGAAAGTCACTGGACATTCAAAATCAGCCCTGAAGCATCTGTGTATTGCTGTGTCCTGGGTTTTGGGAGTTGCTTGTCCTTCAGGATGGGAGTGGTTGGCTGCTTCCCCTCCACAGGAACATAAACTGGTTTTAACAATGGAAAAAACAAATCCTGAGTTCTTAACTGACCTTCCTATGGCCACCATCAGGCACCTGTCCTGTGACACCTTCTCAGAGGCCTTGGGCAACCGTGAGCCAGCTGGGAGCTGTGCACGGACTGACACTGTTGGATGAACTTCCCTCCTTCCCAGCCTCTCATGTGGTTTCCTTAGGGAAAGCCAAGGCTGCAGTGAGCAACAGGTACATAGGTAGCAGGAGGATCTGTAATAGAGGAGTTGACACATCTCCGCTGCACTTTCTTGGTGATGAAGAGGTTTTATTGGGGTGGAAATGTACTGGTGGCTGAGAACCAATGTGGTGGAGCAGCACACACCCATCTCCAGGGATGGGTTTGCAAAAAAATTGTTAAAATACTGATTTCCCCCCAAATTTCTGTGGTACAGAGCTGCTGTGTTAAATCTTTTGTGGCCTCAATCAGAGAAAGGGCATAACAGGGCCCAGAAGTGCCTGATGCGGCACACTCAGCACTGACAGGACACCTGTGGGCATGGCCAAAGGGTGATTTTGCAGACAGATCTGGGAATTTAGGTCATTCACCTTTCCCAGCTGTTCTCCCAACCCTCTCCTGCACATTGTTGCTCCCAGAGCTCTGTCAGCAGTGAGTGGGAAGCCCTGAGGTCTGATCCACATGGCTGGGGGTGACCTGGATGAGGGAGTAGTGTGCTCACCAGGTGTGTGGGTTGTGCCAGGTGGGGAGAGCAGTGGCTGTGGATGACACACTTGGATGGGTTGGGAAGATGGATTGCCTGGAGCCTCAAAGGCACAGCACTTCCCTGAAAGTGTTCCAGGCCAGGTTGGATGGGGCTTGGAGCAAGCTGGACCAGTAAAGTTGTCCCTGCCCGTGGCAGATGTGTCTGGCAGTAGCCTGGTTCTAAGGGTGAATCTTCAACCAGAGAAGTGTCACAACTGCTTCTGAACCCAGTGGGTTCTGGGCTGGGGCATGTCCAGCCTCTCACCCACCAGTACCCCCAAATCCTTCTCCTTAGGGCTGCTCTCCATCCATCGCTCCCTCCCTTCCTCCCACGCCAGCCTATGCTGATCCCACATGGCTCCTGGAGGGTTTTGGCCATTCCAGCTCAGTCGCTCTGATTTTAAATGATTCAAGATCTACCAAAGCTGTTTGTTGTGACTCCTCCAATCCCACAAGTGACTGCACAGGGATCCACCTCTGCAGAAGCTCCTTGTGTGAATCTCAAGTGTTTTCCTTACACTTCTGGACACATTCATCAATATCAAAATCATTTAGGAAAAAAATCCTCCCTCCTCAATCTGTTCCATCATTTTGGTTATCAAACAAAATGATTTTGTTTTATTTTGTTGTTCCTTTTCCTCTTTCCTCATATTGCACAAGGAAATGATATTAGATGTTGTATTTCTGTCAGACCCATAAAAATCAAATCTGCCAAATATGCTTCTGTTTCCAACATTCCTTTTCATCCTTTTGTTGTTCCCTCTGAGGCCTCATTGCCTGTTCCCTCCTTGGCCTTTGATGATCCAAGCTAATCCCTGATGAAGTGGGTAGAGTATTGCATGAGAACAATTCCAAGGCCTTTGTATTTATTCTGGCCATATTGCCAGAAAAACCTGCTATAAACAGGAAAACATACCAGGAACTGTAAGGCGACAAGAAGAGGAAGTTCTGTTCTCTGGTTCACTTTGATGCTGGAACCATCAATGGCTCTGTATCAGCAGCTTTGCTTTTCCCACCAGGTCCATTCTGGTTTGCTTTAAAGCCCTTTGGAGCTGAAAACCGTGTTCTAGGCTCTTGGAACCCTCAGTTTCTTGACTTTCAAACAGTTTGAGGTGCTGTAATCACCTGAGGGTTGTAGTGTCAAAGCACCAAGAAGATCAATATTTCATCATTGTTTTGGTGTCTCATTGCTGATCTTCAAAGTGCTTTGGGGTCCAATGAAGTTATTGACAAATATTGTAAATACTTTCTCAGTGAGGAAAATGAGGAGATTATAAAGGGCTTGGGGCAGGGAAGCAGCTGTTGGAATGCACTAGGATTGTGTGGGATACATGACAACTGAGCCAAGGCCTCACTCGATGCTTTTAGCTCAACTGACTGAGGTAATGGAGGAATTCAGGTGAGATCCTGCAAGAACACCCGTTCTTTCTCTCCCAGGACTTTTAGTTATCCCTTTCCAAGGGAGAAATACTCTTGGACACCAAACAGGTTGCCTGGGAGCGGTGTCCTGTCCTGCACAGCTCAGCTTGTGCTGTAGTGAGCCCATTTCTCATGGCTCAACCATTTCTCGAGCTCTTCTTTGTTAAAAAACCCCAAATCCCAATGTTTCCTGCGTCTCTCCTCTACCCAGCTACCCTCTGCTGAAGCTGCCTCTGCCAGGGACGGGCCCTGTGGAGTACAGCACCCCTGTAAAGGACTACTCTCCCCCCTCTCCTGACGTGAGGCTGCAGCAAGGGGACTCCAACGAGCGTCCTGACTGGGTGAGTCTTCCTGGGGGGCCAGGGCAGGTCCATGGTGTGAGGAAACATCTCTGCTCTGCTACCTGTGTGCTGCTCTGAGCAGTTTTGTGGCCCGGAGCAGTTGTGACTTCCTCTTCCCTGGAAGCGTTCAAGGTTGGATGGGGCTCGAGCAACCTGGGCTAGCAGGAAGTGTCCCTGCCCATGGTAGGGGTGGAATCAATGGAATTTAAGGTAGTTCCAACTCAGCCCAGCCTGGGATTCCATGGCAATATTTCTGGTGATGTGGCTTTGTGTAACTGGGAAATTCAGGCTGTGTTTGGCTTTTATTAGTCAGATGTGAGGTGTTGGGATGAGTTAAAAGCTCTGAGACGGTTTCAGAGCCCGTTTTTCAAGAGTAACTGTCTAAGGGAAGGAGGATGCTTTTTAAAGCATCCTGAGCTTTTAAATACAACAGCACAAGGATGTGGAGCTGCAGGAGCAAGTCCAGGGAAGGCCACAAAGATGCTCCAAGGGCTGGAGCCCCTCTGCCATGGAGCCAGGCTGGGAGAGCTGGGTGTGTTCAGCCTGGAGAAGAGAAGGCTCCAGGGAGGCCTTAGAGCCCCTTCCAGTGCCTCAAGGGGCTCCAAGAGAGCTGCAGAGGGACTTTGGAGAAGGAACTGGAGGGACAGGACAAGGGAGTCAGGTTCTGTTCCCAGGGAACAAGAGACAGGACAAGAGGAAACAACTTCAAGCTGTGCCGGGGAGGTTCAGGTTGGACTTCAGGAGGAATTTCTTCCTGGAGCCAGGGAGGCCTTAGAGCCCCTTCCAGTGCCTCAAGGGGCTCCAAGAGAGCTGCAGAGGGACTTTGGAGAAGGAACTGGAGGGACAGGACAAGGGAGTCAGGTTCTGTTCCCAGGGAACAAGAGACAGGACAAGAGGAAACAACTTCAAGCTGTGCCGGGGAGGTTCAGGTTGGACTTCAGGAGGAATTTCTTCCTGGAGTGTCAGGTTTTTCAAGAGTAACTGTCTAAGGGAAGGAGGATGCTTTTTAAAGCATCCTGAGCTTTTAAATACAACAGCACAAGGATGTGGAGCTGCAGGAGCAAGTCCAGGGAAGGCCACAAAGATGCTCCAAGGGCTGGACCCCCTCTGCCATGGAGCCAGGCTGGGAGAGCTGGGTGTGTTCAGCCTGGAGAAGAGAAGGCTCCAGGGAGGCCTTAGAGCCCCTTCCAGTGCCTCAAGGGGCTCCAAGAGAGCTGCAGAGGGACTTTGGAGAAGGAACTGGAGGGACAGGACAAGGGAGTCAGGTTCTGTTCCCAGGGAACAAGAGACAGGACAAGAGGAAACAACTTCAAGCTGTGCCGGGGAGGTTCAGGTTGGACTTCAGGAGGAATTTCTTCCTGGAGAGGGCTGTCAGGCATTGGAAGGGGCTGCCCAGGGAGGTGATGGAGTCACCCTCCCTGGAGGTGTTCAAGGAACAACTGGAGGTGGCACTGAGTGCTCTGGTCTAGTTGACAAGGTGGTGATGGGTCACAGGTTGGACTCGATGGTCTTGGAGGTCTTTTCCAACCTCAGTGATTCTGTGAAATTCCTTGTAGGCTTAATAGTCTTGGTGGCTCTAGCTCTCTGTATGCTCTTCCCACTGTGAGGTCATTTGCTGCCTCCTGCACCCCCAGGTGCCCCTGGAGCACACAGCAGATCCACACAGGACCATTGGGGTTGGAAAAGACCTTCAAGAGCATCAAGGCCAACCTTTCACACAGGTTGAGGGATCTGCAGCGCTGTGAGAGGCAGCAAGTCCCTGCTCCTGCCTTCCCTTCTGGGACCAAACCCAGCAGGACCATTCCTCTGTCTCACACAGCAGCTCCCTAGGCTGCTGCCAAAACCATCAGTGGCATTTTGCCTCTTGGAGAAACAGACTCTGTTTGTTCTTGCTCTGTCAGCGCTGTCATGTTCCACCTCTGACTTGGGAAGGGGAAACAGAGCCTGGCAGAGCCCTTCCTGAGGGGTTGCCAAGCTGTGCTGTGCTCCTTGTGAGAGCTTCCCACTCCCTGGGTGCCTCATTGTCCCTTTGGTTTTCCCTGCAGTATGTTGGTGCTCCTGTGGCCTACATCCAGCAGATCCTGGTGAAAGCCACTGTGTCCCCCTGGCACAAGAATTTCCTCGCTGTGGATGTGTTCCGCTCCCCCTTGTCCCGCGTCTTCCAGCTGGTGGAGGAGATCAGGAACCACGCCCTGAGGGACAGGTAAACCACTGCCTCAAGGTCTGATGAGCAGTTTTGGGTGGGGAAAATTATCTAGATTATAAGAAAATGAGAGGTCAGGACCTTAAACTCGTCCCATTCCACACCCTGCAGTGGTCAGGGACACCTTTCACTAGCACAGGTTGCTCCAAATCCTATCCAACCTGGCCTTGAACATTTCCATGGATGGACAACCTGTTAAAATCCTGGTTCTCTGCCCTGTCTGGGAGAAATTCCACTGTCTTCCCTCTGTGGTGGTTCCCCTGTCAGCAGCTTCATGACATTTTTCTAGCAGGAAACCTAACCTGCTTCTTTCTGCACCACAGTTTTGTGTCTTTTCTGTGAACTGAAGCATTTTCTGTGTGTGCTGTTGCACTAGAAGCTTTGCTGAGGCCCAAGGAGATGAGATAGGCTGTGCTTTCCCCTCCCAGGGTGTCAGGAATTTAAAGAAGAGACCACTCATGTTCTCTCCTGGAGAACCAAGAATGCTTTTTTTAATTACCTTAATTTACTCTGTGTTTTATTTTAATAAGTTTTCCATTGAGTTTCAAGTGTTTTTTTTGAGAATTCCATGTTTATGGAGCCCTTGTCCAAGCTCTTGGCTGGGTTTGCTGTCTAAGAGAGATTTCCCTCCTCATGCTCAGTGAGAGTAAAGGTGCTGAGAGTTGCCCAGATGGGCTAGAAATGGTGAGCTTGAAGTCACTGCTCATCTCTCAGCCTTCCAGCCAGGAATTTCCTTCATTTGTCCTGGGCATGGAAACTTTCATGCTTGCTCAGCTCTCCTTGCCTCATTCCTAAGGGTCTCTCTTGCTGATTTGTCCCGTTTTCAACCCATCCCTCGCTCCCACCTGCTGCGCTCTGGGGTCAGTTTTTAGCAGAGCCATTTTTGCTGTTAAGTACAGATTTGCTCTCTTTGTTTCTCTTCCCTGCCAGCTTCCACAGCCTTGGCACTGACCTGTCCGTGTGTTCACTCTCTTATCCCAGAGGATAATAATCTGTTCCCAATTAGAACTCCCAGGACTGTGTTGTCCTCTCCTTATCTCCTTGTATTCTCCTTGTCTCTCCTGACCATTGCCCTTGCTGAGCAGTGATGCAGCATGGAAGCAAAATTAGTACTTTTATTATCATTAATCAGAAGAAAAATCCTTCAACATTTTAGCCCTAAACCTTGGGATAAAGTCACCATTTTGGATGTTTCAGGAAGCATCTAATTTAGAGATGAATCCTGAAATTACCTCAAAAGTCATCAGGAAGTTCTTGTCTGTTGCTTTTGAGCACAGATTGTTTTCATGATATGCAAAAAGGCTTTTTTTTATATTCTGTTTTGTAATCTTTTCTATCAAAGTACAGAAGGAACTGAAGGTTAAGGTGAAAGCAGGGAACATGTGGTTGTATTTTTTGTCAGAACATTCACTTTAAAAGTCAGAATTGTCCTGAAATCTGCCCCAGTTTGTGGGTCTTGGTGTCACTCTGCACCCACAGCATCCCAGCAGGGACACGAGCTGGGAGCGATTGCCTCACAGATAACAGTGTCCATGGGCTTATCTGCACTATAAACTGTTATCACTGGTATGTTTCAGAGTTGACAAAAGCTGAAGTGCAGGCCATGGTCATCTTGTTCTTCCTGGAGCCATGATCACAGAGTCATGGAATCACAGGCTGATTTGGGTTGGAAAGACCTTAAGGATCATCTCATTCCGCCCCTGCCATGGGCAGGGACACTTGCCACTAGCCCAGGGTGCTCCAAGTCCCATCCAACCCTTCCAGGGGTGAAGCAGCCACAGCTTCTCTGCCATCAATGCATCAGTTCATCCAAATTTCCTTTCCCAAAGCTTTTGTCCCTCTAAATGTCACATTTTTCAGCATACTTTCCAGTCTTTTGATAGCTGTGACTTTTCCAGGTGTCCTTCCATACAGCTGCAGGATACAGATTCCCGAGGGAATTTTCATGAAGACAACTCATCATTTATTGATTTTTGTGTCTGTTCTTTGGAGTCATTATAGAAAAAATCTCTGGAACCACCTCCCTGTGAGGCCATAGCCAGGGAGGACTGATCTATTCTTCACTTGGCCTGTGCTGAATACCCTTTCCTGAGCAGATCCTGTGGAGGGAAGTGTCTCTTTTGGACCAGCAGCTCCTCCCTGTCTGTCCAAACAGCTTCTTCTGCCCCTGACCGTTCACACCAGGTCCTGTTGTGAGCCCATGCTGAGTCCTGCTTGAATTGCTAGTTGATAAGGATTATGTCATTGTGGTGAAGGACGTTTGGGAACAAACACGAGTTCCAGTTCATACCAGTGGATTTGTGGCCCTGTGAGGCATTTTCCTTTCCACACAATGCAAAGGAATTCTGGAATCACACTCAGTTGCAGGCAGTGAATCCTTGGATTCGATTTTAGAGAAGTCAGGAAGGATGATCAGAATTCCTGTAAAATTGTGTGTGTAGAGAGAGATACGGAGACAGGGTTGAGAACTTGGAAGGAGAATTCCAGGGAGACACTTTCTCAGTTGTCTGGAGGTGTCTTAAATTGTACATCATGGCACTGGGGTGTGTGAAGAGTGAAAGCTCTCACCATGGCAGTGGTGTTGAGGTTCTGGAGCCCCTACACACTTCCAGGGAAGCCCTGAGCTCTTGGCCGTCAGTTGTGAGGGAGCAGAGCAGTGACACAGTGACACAGCTCCCCGGGACACTCACCTCAGCAGCTTTGGAGAGTCACCACACGCAGTGCAGTTTGGGTTTCACCCGCTTGTGTTTGCCTTGCAGCTCTGGCGTGAAAAGCTTGGAGGAGGTTTGCCTTCAGGTCACAGACCTCCTGCCTGGCCTGAGGAAACTGCGGAATCTGCTTCCAGAGCACGGCTGCCTGCTGCTGTCTCCAGGGAACTTCTGGCAGAATGACAGGGAGAAGTTCAATGCTGACCCAGATATCATCAAAACCATCCACCAGCATGAGCCAAAGACACTGCAGACATCAGCCACCCTCAAAGGTGAGGTGCTGCAGGGCCAGAGAGGCTGTAAGAATCACCTTCAGCTCCCACAGTTGTCCTGTCCTCAGCAATTCCTACATCAGCAGTGCTGATAGTACCAATTTGGGAGGTATTTTGTCACTCACAGCAGCTGAAATGTAGCTGTTCAGTCTGTGTCATATCTCATTTTACATCTCTGTGTGAGCTCAGAGCTTTATTTGTAGAAGAGGAATAATTCCACTCAGTCAGGCTCCTTTCTGCAGGTAAAAATAGAAATGTTTTTGTTCCTCTTACTCTAAATATGCTCCAGCCTAGCATTTCCCTCTACCACATTCACAGGTTGCCCCATTGTCACAGATAAATGAACATTCATCCTGCTCCCTAGTGTGCTCTGGGTTGGAAGGACCTTAAAGCCCATTCAGTTCCTTACACACAGTTCCTTGCACACAGCCTAAGTTGACAATGGATAACATAGGAGTATTTTTCTCCCTTAAGTAAAAAATAACCCAACTCTGATAATGTGTGAGATCATTAGTGGTTCCATAATGCCAGAGGAAATGCTGGTTTAAATGCTGGTTTGATCCTTTGGTTGTAAAGGAACTTTGTAGATGTCAGGAAGCAGATACTATCTATTATGTGTCTGAAAAGGGGTTTGTAACCCTAAAGTTTACTTTAAAGGTTATTTTTTGAGCATGCAGAGTGTGAGCTCAGTGTGGTTGGAGCACATGGAATCTCTCTGAGAGCTCATTCACAAGATGAGATGGAGGTAGAGTCATGAAATTATAGAATTATTGAGGTTAGAAAAGCCCTTGGAGATCATCAAGTACAACCGCTCTACTGCCAAGGCCGTTGGAGCACATGGAATCTCTCTGAGAGCTCATTCACAAGATGAGATGGAGGTAGAGTCATGAAATTATAGAATTATTGAGGTTAGAAAAGCCCTTGGAGATCATCAAGTACAACCGCTCTGCAGCACTGCCAAGGCCACCACTAACCATGTCCCCAGATGCCACATCCACAAAGCTGATAAATCCCACAGGTATGGTGACTCCACCTCTGCCCTGGGCAACCTGTGCCAGGGCTGGACAGACCTTTCCAGGGGGAATTTTCACTCAAACTCCTCACAACAAACCCCTGTTTTTTCCCTCTCCTGTGTGTTGTGTTGTGCCCTGATGACCTGTCATGTTGTATCTTGCAGACCTGCTGTTTGGGCTCCCCGGGAAGTACAGTGGGGTGAACCTCTACAACAGGAGGCGAGTGGTGTCCTACACTGTCACCCTGGGGCTGCAGCGCTATGATTCCAGGTGAGAAGCTGTACCTCAGCTCTTTCCATGCATCCCTTGATCAATTCTTGCCAAGTTTGCTGTTTGCTCCTTTCTGACATTGTCGTGTTTTTCTTTAATCTACATTTTCTTGTGCTTTAGAGCACATTGGATCTTCTGAAGGTGCCGTTTTGGGGAGAAAACTTGCTGTGTTTTAAAGAAATAAAATACTTTCAGTTCCTGTTGAAAAATATTATCCATAATATCCAGAGCTGCCAGTGGGAGTTCTGTGGCATCCAGGGCCCAGTGGGTCTGGTTTGACCCAGTTCCCTGTACATATACTGGTTTGCTTTCCACTAAGCACTGGTTCAACTGGTGGAACTGGTGAAAGCTCTTTGGCAGTGGTGGCAAAGCAGACGTGGATCAAGTGGATCCGAGGACTCAGTGTTGCACAGAATTCCCCAAGGGATGCTTGGGATGGAATTGGCAGCATGGTAGTCAAAACTTACTGTGCAGGAACCCTCAGCCCTAAGGGCTGTTGTGGAGCTCCTTTCATCAGCCTTTTTTACACAGAATCCTGTGATGCTATGAAAATGCAGGGAGTGTTTGAGAGCAGTGTGTTCTGCTCCCCGGGGCCCAGATTTTGGCTGAGGAGCCCAATAGTTTTGGTGTGTCTGCACAGCAAATCTTCGTAGAAATCAAGGTCTGTGTGGTTTGAGCCACAGAGGAAGAGGCTTAGGAGTGAGGCCT
>NW_008688585.1:7079-7680 GCF_000695815.1 Acanthisitta chloris | reverse complement strand
TGTAGGAATTGCCTGATGGTTTTGGGGAATGGTGTGAGTGTTCCCTCCTGCTGTCTCTGGACAGGTTCCTCAGCAGCCTCCGCTCCCGCCTCAAGCTGCTGCACCCCAGCCCCAACTGCACCCTGAGAGAGGAGAACATTGTCCATGTGCACTTCAAGGAGGAGATTGGCATCGCCGAGCTCATTCCCCTTGTCACCACCTACATCATCCTCTTCGCCTACATCTACTTCTCCACACGTAAGTTTGGGTGGGAACAGGCTGGTGGGACCACCTGAGTCTGTGTGAGGGATCAGGAGTGCAGTGCTCTCATGAGAAACTCCTGTCCTGGTTCAGGAGGAAAGGTGGAGTTGGAATTTTACCTTGAGCTGTCATGGACAGAGTTAACAGTCCTTTTTGTTTGATGTCTGCTCGTTTGTCCCTCTTAGCCAGTGTGGTGTTATTCCTTGTGATACACCGCCTCATCCCTGGAGGTGCTTCCCCATCCCTGGAAGTGCTCAAGGCCAGGTTGGAGCAACCTGGTGTAGTGAAAGGTGTCCCTGCTCCTGGCAGGGGGTGGGTCTGGATGATCCTTAAGGTTCCTTCCATGATGTCTTCTGAGGTG
>NW_008688585.1:4096-7037 GCF_000695815.1 Acanthisitta chloris | reverse complement strand
CCTTTTTTCCCAGTTTATTTCACTCATTGTCAGACAGATCAGACACATGTTCTGAGCTGGGGGGTTTAGACCTCACTGGCCACATTTAAGTTCCTTTTTTTCACTCCTCAGGGACTAGCTGGAGCTGGAAACCGACATTATCCTGGGTCCCCACCCTTGTTCTGGGAGGCTCTAGGAGCTGCGTTTCAGACACCAGCACTGACCTACTCACCCTTCTGTGTGTGGGTGTTCAGTCACTTCCCCAAATCAGCCAGGATGGGGATCCCCTCTCCATTTGTACTAATGCCATTTGCTCTTCCCTGGTAACCCAAGCTGTGCTCTCTCTTTTCCAGGGAAGATTGACATGGTGAAATCCAAGTGGGGCCTGGCCCTGGCTGCAGTGGTGACAGTGCTCAGCTCCCTGCTCATGTCTGTGGGGCTCTGCACCCTCTTTGGCCTCACACCCACTCTCAATGGAGGGTATGTTCCAACAGCACACCTCTGCCGGGGCAGATGGGGTGAAATCATTTCAAAACAGCATTCAAATGATCAAATATTTTCAGAATAAGCTCCTGTGATGATGTTTACACACTGCAGTGCTGAACCACCATCAGATGCTCTCCTGGGCTGAAGGAGATGTGTTTCTCCGCAGTCCTGGAGATTCTTAACTGCTGAGCAGTTGGCTCTGTGTGCCTAAAGTAGAGGGAATTGCCAGGACAATGTCTCATTCATACCCTGATTTCCTGGCAGGCTCTCCCAGACCTTCCTCCTGCAGCACCTGCATTTGCTTATTTAGGGATTTCCATCCTTAAGGAGCTTTTCCCACATCTGTCTCTTGTCCTGAGGGACTCTGTGGAGCAAAAACACAGGTTATGAGCTGGAAATGCTTTAGTTAAAGGCAGGGCTAAGTAGTTCTCGCTACGTTTTGGGTTCTTGGGCAGGAACAGGAAGCTGCACATGAGAGTCTGATCTGTATTTGTGGTTGTTTCACTCACTGGACATCCACTGACATTCCTCCTTCCAGTATCTGAGGGGGCCTGCAGGGAAACCAGGAAGGCATTCTTCGTCAGGGACTGTAGTGATAGGACAATGGATAATGGGTTGAAACTAAAGGGAGGGAACTTGAGTGAGATATTGGGAAGAAATTCATCCCTGTGAGGGTGGTGAGGCACTGGCACAGGTTGCCCAGAGAAGCTGTGGCTGTCCCATCCCTGGAAGTGTTCCAGGCCAGGTTGGATGGAGCTTGGAGCAACTTGGGCTAGTGGAAGGTGTCCCTTGCCATGTACTGAATGATCCTTAATGCCCCTTCCAACCCAAAGTGGTCTGAGATTCCATGATTCTATGATTCAGTGCCTGCACAACGAGACGGGGTGAAGGGATCAAAGTGTTGCAGGCTGGTTAGAGCTCAGATTTCTTCGGGATACCTGGAGAAAGCTGTGTGGAGTTAGTGTTTGGGGTTTTGTTGCAATCCTGTTTTCAGTGGAGCTCTTGCTGTTCCAGTTTGTGTTTGCTCAGGGAATCCATTGGCATGAAGTCACTGAGTCAGCAGCAGTTGCAGCCAGGTGTTTCCCCAGCTGAGGCTGAGGAACAGGCTGCTGACAACATCTGGATGCAGATGTTGTTGGAGCCTGTGCCAGATGGCCCTGGGCAATCCCAGACAGCATTTGGTGAAGGTGTCCTTGTGAGTCAGAGCAGGTAATGGCAGGAGGCAGGTGTTCCCCTGGAACTGTGTTGTTCCCCATCTGGGCTGTGAGGGATGTGCCAGGGCACACACATTCTCTGGGTCCCTACAAATCCATCACTCCCATGATGAAGCTTTAGAATTTTTGCTTATAGCTGGAGGGAATTGAGGAGATTTACTGTATCCCGAGTTCTGGCACAGAGCAGCTTTTGTTCTCTGTTCCAGGTTGAGCAGTCCAAAAGAGAGAACAAAATTTAGTGGGAAGAGGAAGAGTTGAATAAATTCCTGATAGGGATTCTGGGTGGTTTTTCTGGGTGCACATGAAGAAATAAAACACAATTTCAGGGCGTTTTCTTGCCTCTCCATGGCAAAGTTGAGGTTATTTCTGTACAAAGCACATGCACAGTCCATTTTGTTCTCAGTGGTGTGGCTGCTGATGTGTTGGAGACCAGAGCTCCACCACATCCCATTGTCTCCTGAGGAGTTCCTTCACCTCTGCCCTGCTCAGGTGAGACCCACCTGCAGTGCTGCCTCCAGCTCTGGGCACCAACAGCAAGAGTACGTGGAGCTGCTGGACAGAGTCCAGAGGAGACCATGGAGAGGATTAGAGGGATGGAGCTAGGAGGAGAGGCTGAGAGAGTTAGGATTGTTCATCCTGGAGAAGAGGAGGCTCCAGAGAGACCTTAGAGCCTCTTCCAGTGCTTCAAGAGGCTCCAAGAGAGCTGCAGAGGGACTTGGGACAAGGGCCCAGAGGGACAGGACTAGGGGGAATGGTTTCCCACTGCCAGAGGACAGGGATAGGTGGGAATATTGGGAAGGAATTGTTGGCTGTGAGGGTGGTGAGGCACTGGTACAGGTTTCCCAGAGCAACTGTGTCTGCCCCATCCCTGGAAGTGTTCCAGGCCAGGTTGGATGGGACTTGGAGCCACCTGGAGTGGTGGAAGGTGCCCCTGACCATCACAGGTTGGAACCAGTTGATCCTTAAAGTCCTTCCAACCCAAACCATTCCACGATTCTATGATTTACGAGTGTCCTTCACTCCCTGGGATGGGATCACTCACAGACTGGAAGCTCCTGCCCACAGGGTGTCTGAGCTCCTCATTTGGGAATTCTGTTTTGAAAGCTGTGTTTATTGTGGTGCTCAGCTGTGGTTTATCAGGATGGTTCCTGTGGGCAGTGGGGCACACTCCCTGCCCTTCTACAGTGCTCTCCTGCTGGCTGATTACTAATTGCCGTGGTGTTCCAAATCCATCTCTGATCTACACCTTGTTGTACCAGATG
>NW_008688585.1:0-3840 GCF_000695815.1 Acanthisitta chloris | reverse complement strand
TTTCCCTTTTTTTTCCTCCATGGATCAGCTCCTCAGTTCTGCTTCTGTTTCCTGCAGAGAGATATTTCCATACCTGGTGGTGGTGATTGGCCTGGAGAATGTGTTGGTCCTCACCAAGTCTGTTGTCTCCACACCTGTGGACCTGGAAGTGAAGCTCCGCATCGCCCAGGGTAGGCAGCCTGCTCTGGGAGCCTCCAGAGGGGGAAAAATAGGGAAACCCAAGCACTGGGAAAAGGGGAATGGTCTGAATTCTGGTCTGTGAAGGAAACAAGGGTGAATTGTTCATCTTTTTGTCCTGTTTTATTTTGTTAGTGAATATAATCCTGTCATGTTGGGCACTGCTTTTGGAAATTGTTGACTGAAACATTGGCTAAAAAAGCTTAAAAATTTATTAGTAAGGGAGAGTTGTATCTCCTGGTGTAGGTATTGAGCACCTTGTCCTCATGTCCTGAATGTCCCAAGTGCAGTCCACAGTCATCCTCTGAATCTGTGGCAACATTTTCTTCCTCATTCTGTGATCACTCTGTGCCTGTGTGAGGATTTGAGTATGCTCAAACCATGGATAAATGGAGTCTGCAGACTTCCAAGCTGTTTCTAACCATCACGGAGGAGAAATTCTACAGTGATGCCTAGAAAAGTCTATCTAGTTTTAAAAACAGAAGTGGTTTACAATCCTAGATGGAAAACATTCCTCAAACACACAGTGGGTCTCTACACTTGGAAATTTTACCCTGGAAGTGCCTTTGTTGCCTGTTATCTGTAGATTCCTGGTTTTGAAGAAAGGAAACACAGTTCTTTTTTGCTGTGGTCATGTGTGGCAGCAGTGAACAGGCTCCTTTGACCTGTCCTTGGCTCTTTCTCCAGGCCTGAGCAATGAGAGTTGGTCCATCATGAAGAACATGGCAACGGAGCTTGGGATCATCCTGATTGGGTATTTCACCCTGGTCCCAGCCATCCAGGTGAGTGGGGCTGGGCAGACTGAGCCTGCAGGGAGGCAGTAGAATTACAGAGTCGTGGAATTACTGAGGCTGGAAAAGCCTCAGAGACCACTGAGTCCAACTGTCCCCCAGCACTGCCAAGGCCACCACTAACCATGTCCCCAAGTGCCACATCCACATGGATGTTAAATCCCTCCAGGGATGGTAACTCCACCCCTGCCCTGGGCAGTCTGTGCCAGGGCTGGACAGCCCTTTCCAGGAAGAATATTTCTAATATCCAACCTGAACCTCCCCTGGCACATTTTGGGGCTGTTTCCTCTTGTCCTGTGCCTTGTTCCCTGGGAGCAGAGCCTGACCCCAACCTGGCTGTACCTCCTGTCAGGGAGTTGCAGAGAGCCAGGTTTCCTTGAGCCTCCTCCAGGCTGAGTCCCCCTAGCTCCCTCAGCCCCTCCTGGTGCTCCAGCCCCTTCCCCAGCTCCATTCCCTTCCCTGAACACTCTCCAGCCCCTCAATGTCCTTGTTGTCATGAGAGTCTCTCCCTGCTGATTCCTGCTCCCCTCTCTGGCCAGCTGCCTCAAGAATCTGTTAGCAGGAAGTACAAACACCTTTCCAATGTGGATCCCTCTAGGAGCAGAGGTGGGTGGTGTGTGTCCTTGCTTCAACTTAGGGCTTCACAGGTAGGGGCAGGAGATTGAAGTGGATTATGATCTAAGAGGATTAAAGGTTGGGGTTGGGCCAGGTCATTGTGATGCACCTCAGGTCCAGAGCTGCTCCTCAGTGTCCATGGCAGGAGTTACCCTGGATTTCCCCCATACCACCTGTTGTGGCCTTGTTTATTTAGATTGAAGCTGATGGTAGAGATTTCTCAGCTCAAACACTGACATGATCCATTCTTTGGGTCAAAATTGGGCTCATTCCTATGCTCCATCAGCAGCTTTTGAGCTCTGTGTTGTTGCTGCAGTGATTGACCTCAGAGAGTGCAGCCTGAAGGCGTCTGTGAAGTGACAGTGCCACAATCCTGCGTCACTTTGGTGATGCCCTCAGCTGTCAGGAGCTTGCAGGGTGCCCTGATGGCAGGAGATAAAGAGTGAGATAAAGGGACTGGGCAAAGCATGGAGCAGTGTCACCAGAGCCATGGAAAAGTGACATTGTTGCTCCCACCCCTAGTGTTTATCGCAGTTGGACACACGTGGTGACATCCTCTCTCTGCCACTGAACTCTGCCAACTGTCACTGTTGGAGGCTATGGTGGGAATGATGGGCAGGAGAGCCCTGGGAAAACATCCTGTGAGCTCAGGGAGCTGGGAAAACACCCTGTGCTGGTGTTCCCTACGAGGCTTGGATGGCATGTGGCTACAAAGAACAAAGAATGAGAATCTGAATAAAATACACACTTGGATTCTCACATGAACTTTTCCAGCCCTAAACTCTCAGCTGTTCTGAGATATCAGTAATGGGATTTGTGAGTAGGATGCTCAGGCCTGAGCTCTGAGCAAGAGTTTGCTGAGTTTCCCTTCTTCTGAGGTGAAATCAGAGCTGATCCATGTCTCCTGTCCACAGGAGTTCTGCCTCTTTGCTGTGGTGGGCCTGGTGTCAGACTTCTTCCTGCAGATGTTCTTCTTCACCACTGTGTTGTCCATTGACATCCGCCGAATGGAGGTGAGGAAGGGCCAGGATTGGCTGTGGGTTTCCCTTTTCTGCTGTGGAGGAGGGATTAAAGGGAGCACAGCCAGGGATTTTCACTCTCTAAATAGAATCATGGAGTCGCAGAATCATTAAGCTTGGAAAAGACCTGTAAGATCATAAACTCCAACCATTAACCCAACACCACCACCATGTTCACCACTAACTATGTCCTCAGGTGCCACATCCACATGTTTTTTGAGCACTTCCAGGGATGGTGACTCTACCCCCACCCTGGGCAGCTTGTGCCAGGGCTGGACAGCCCTTTCCATGATACAGTTGTTCCTGATTTCTAATCTAAATTTCCTCTGGCACAACTTGAGGCTTTTCCTTTCACCCTGAGGCCCTGAGCTGTTGAAATTTGGAGGCTGTACTTCTTGGTTACACACACAGGGATTGGGACAAGACAGTTGAGGGAATGAGATACCTTCAGGAAGGACCTGTTGGAGTGAGTCCAGAGGAGGCTACCAAGATGATTAGAGGGATGGAGCACTTCTGCTATGAGGAAAGGCTGAGAGAACTGGAATTGTTCAGCATGGAAAAGAGAAGGCTCAGGGGTGATTTTATTGTGGCCTCTTCCAGTGCCTGAAGGGGCTCCAAGAAAGATGGAGAGGGACTTTGGACAAGGGCCTGGTGGAACAGGACAAAGGGGAATGGTTTCCCACTGCCAGAGGGCAGGATAGATGGGATATTGGGAAGGAGTTCTTGGCTGTGAGGCTGGTGAGGCACTGACAGATTGTCCAGATCAGCTGTGGCTGCTCCATCCCTGGAAGTTTTCAAGGCCTCAGCACCTCATCACAGGTTTCCTGAGCACCTCACCACAGGTTCCCCAGGGATGTCACCACATTTCTCTCAAGAATCTTAGCAGAGATTCCCCCAGGACCTCATCACAGGTTCCCTGAAGGATCTCATCACAGGTTTCTTAAGCACTCATCACATAGGTTCTCCCAAGGATCTCATCACAGATTCCCTGAGCACCTCAGCACAGCTTCCCTCAACACCTCACTGTAGGTTTCCTCAACACCTCATCATACGTTACCTCAGCACCTCATCATGAGTTCCCTCAAGGTTCCACTACAGGTATCCTCAGCACCTCACCACAGGTTCCCTGAGCCCCTGACCTGAGCCTGACCCGTGTGCTGTCTGTTGCAGCTGGCTGACCTGAACAAGCGCCTGCCGGCGGAGGCTTGCCTGCCCCCGGCGAAGGCGCCGTGCCGCGC
>NW_008688584.1:8108-8625 GCF_000695815.1 Acanthisitta chloris | reverse complement strand
TCACATCCAACCTAGAGTTTCCCTCCTCCAGTTTGAACCCAAAGCTATGAATCCAAACTACACACATGTGCACACACACACATATATAAAAAGTGAAATATCTGTCTTTACCTGCCACTTCATATTAAAAAAGAAAAAACTAATTTCTTCTACTCTGTTAACAGCAGCACAATGCCACAATGTATTGTAAATTTAATTTGTAATTGCAACTTTGCATTATGTATATTTTGTAATAATATTGTAATAAAATTGTAAGAGTGTACAAATTGTAAATTGTAAAAAAAAAAGGACATTCAATACTAGTGTAATAGAAAAAAAACAGTTGTGGCTTGTAGAAAAATGTGTTAAGGATCTCCTTTCTCAGATCAAATGCAATCCACATGGAGACAGAGAAACATAAATTATAGGGAAACTTCAGAACATTATAAAGCTAACTCAAATTCCAGAAGGCAAAAATCATAGAATCATAGAATCAAGACCTCAAAGATCATTAAGTCCAACCCTATTGTCATCATTA
>NW_008688584.1:270-7839 GCF_000695815.1 Acanthisitta chloris | reverse complement strand
GGCACTAAGTGCCACATTGTGCTGGTTTGAAAGCAAACCACTGAGAGACTCCAAGTCAGAAATACAATCTAATAGGAAAAACAAAACAATACATGCAACAGTACAAGAAGAAACCACTGACAGAGTCAGAAACTAACCTGACACCCTGTCAGTCAGGGTGTTGGTAGTAGTCCGATTAAATGGTGGCTGCAGTCCTCCTGGAGTGATGGGTCTGTTGGAGCAGTAATCCTGGTCTTCACCTGAAGGTCTCTTGTCCTCTGGGAATCCAGTAGTGCTGGTCCAAACCCCAGCTTATGTCCAGGTGGGAATGCTTAGCTCCCCTCCCTTGGGGTGAAGCATCTCACAATGGGACAGTGTAATTCTATGGGCCATGCCATGGGTTCCTGACAGCCCATTGAACAGAGACAGCCCCTGAGGGAGCCATCAGGGATGAGTAGGAGATAACTAGGACTGACGCACATGCTTTAACAGCTTGTGAAGATGATAACAGAATACATACTATTGGTTACACCCTACATTGTAACCTAGGACACACATCAAGTCTCATCTTGAAAAATTCCAGGGACAGTGAATCCACCACCACTCGGGGCAGCCCATTCCAATGCCTGATCACTCTCTTCGTAACAAATCTCTTCCTAATATCTAACCTAAACCTGACCTGGCAGACGTTGGGTCTGTGCCCTCTTGTCCTACTGCTGGTTGCCCAGGAGACCAACCCCCAAAATGCCAATGGGTCCACAGCAGCGAAAATAGTTAAAAAATCATATCGTAAACAGTTCAACTTAAATCATAAAGCAGTTGTGTACCAATTACTTCTCATGAAAAAAATAATTGTGAGCATTTCAATTTACTAGCTATGATCTTAAAACCAGGTTTGCAGTTTTACTAAATATATGAGCTTCTCTGGGATTACACTGGAACATAAGTTCACAATTGCAGTTCCATTACCAAAATACAAGCAGCTATCTTGTGGATGTTTATTTACCATGTTGCTTCTACTTTATCTTCTCTAAATTACAATACAAGGTGCAAGAAAGATTTAACAGCCCTCTGTGAACAGTTACTGGATTCCTAGAAGGCAACCATGCTGTATGTGTGGGAGTGGGTGCGGGCAACACAGCCAGAGAAGAGGAGGAGGAGCACTGCCTTATCCCCACATGCCACTGGAGGTTTGTTCGTCTTTATCCTGTCTGAACTTCTGACAGGTGGTTCTTGCTCCAGTATAATCTGCACGTTCACCTCTGAATGTCCTGTAGCAGCTTCACTGCCCTCTAAATCTGCTTTGCATCTTGGAAAGTTCCTAGAGAACCTCAGGGATGAGTGATAATGGTGAGAGTGGGGAGTGGAGCTGCTCTGGAATGCTCCACTTCGACCTACAAGATCTGTTCAATGATAAGCAAATTATGTGGCGGAGATCCCTCAGTACCAGTTTGCAAAGAGAAGGGAGAACCTCTCCTCTTCCACCAGCTTCTAAATCCCTCACCAGTGTGTGAAGGACAATAAGGTGATAGGCTGTGGAAGACAGAGTCTCCCAGTTGTGCAGAGACAGAACAATGCAGTGACCAAGGTGTTCATTCCGTACTTGTATTAGCAGGTAGGAGTGCAAGATGTGGCATGTTTGGATGCCTCGCACCTGTGCTGCTTGTGCTGCACTGTGCACACTGCTGGCACCTGCTGGTGGGTGTTTCTCCTGGTGAAACCTGTGCACCAGAAGCAGCACCACACAGCACATCCCACTGGTATGGGACACTGCCTTACCTGAGTAATGGTCAAAGTGGCATGTCTCCTGTCTACGGGCCCTGCCTTCTGCCACTACTGACACATTGACCACAGTGTTAGCAGAGCTGAGTGAGACAGCATGCATTCTTGATATTATTTGAGCATTAAGGAAAAGCATAAAGTTATCATTTGTTTTCCTTAGTCTCTGGGGGCAGAATATAGGCTCAGAGCTGTTTCTCCCTCTGTCCTCCCCAATTCACTGGTTATGTGCTAACAGCAGGGCATCAGTGAATGTGGCAGCCATAAGGACTTAGTTGGTAGAAACAGTTCTTTCCTTCCTGCCTCCTTTCCCAAACATGCTTTATGTTTGGATGAAAGCAGTCACAAGGGAGATGGATAATGGATGCAGACCAAAGAGGAGCAGCAGATGGCCTTGTCACTTATTCTGCGTGCTGGTGATCAGCAGCCTGAAAGATGTAAAGAATGGAGAGAGCAGAAAAGCAACAAGGTGAACTCAGGAAAACTGCTCAAGCATAGGCTCTGTGGCTATGGGAATGAGCAATATGACAATGGCATCAGTAACTTCTGAAAGGTTGTCACTGTTTTGGGAGCCAGAACAAAATAAAATAAAATAAAATTTAAAAAGGAATAAAAAAGAGAAATTCATAGTAGTGAAAAAACTTGTAGTGACAGCTAAAAAGATGGGCCCTAGTACTGAGGAGAACTTTGAAGATAAAAGATACAGAGATAATAATAGCTCTGGAGTGCCAGAGTCAAATATTAGAACTTTAGGGCTGTGCTTAAAATACTATTACTCTAGGACTGTTAGAAGGGGCCAAAAGGAAACAAACTGAGCTGTGGCTAGAGACAAAGGTTATCAAAACCTGGAAAGTGGGAGTCAAATAAGATTGCTGTTGAAAAGATACATCAGAGGCAAAACCTTATTAGAATGCATTCATTTACAGCACAGTTATACAGTTACAGAAACCTCTTTTGGTTCTTAGTGCTGACAGAAAATTGGAAAAAAACTGCATTGAGACAGATTTAAAAAAATAAGGGCAGAAACAGTGTAAATGGGTAACTTGATAGTTACGTTGAGAAAGCTCAATTTACAGAGAAATAAGGCACTAAATCTTTTAAGAACCAAGCATTTTTTAACTTCATACCAGATAACTTACTACGTCCTTAGACAGGAAAGGCACTTAAAAAATATGACCCAGAGGAAAAGTCAGGCAGCTATGTCCAACCAGATTTATAGTTGCTTGTAGAAGCAGTGTAAGATAGCTACCAAGTTCACTCCTGCTTCTAGAAATTCAAAACATGACAACAGCAAGCAGTAGAAATGCAGACAATGTTTTTCCTGGAACAGAAGTTTTGCAAAGGAGAGATTTATTTAGAATACTAATCACTGTCTTAGGAAACCCTGGGTAGCCTCAAGGAAATAGTAAAGATTTTTAGGAAAAAGCAGCAATTATGCTCTTTGGGAAATGCAGAGCAGATACACAGATAAACAAGTCAGGTCCAGGGCTAGTATATTGTCAGATGATAGTATTTTCAAATTGACATGTAGTAAAGAGAGGTATTCAAGGTCCAACAACAGGGACAAACAGACATAGTACTGAACTCTTTAAAATAACCAAGTAAGGCTAGGCAAGATGTGGGTTTAGGATTGACATAATTGTATCTCAAACCAGAACTCCAGAAGCCCAGCAGTCAAGAAGTTATTTCCTAAAAATGCACTACCTGGCTCATTTTATATGGAGTATAACATGAGACCATGCAATGAGATCCAAAGACTGAAAAATGAAACCTTAATATTCTGTGCCTGAAATCACTATGTTCTATGCAAGAATGTATTCAGGTAAACACAATCTGTACAATACATAGATGTAAGTAATACGTTCAAAACCAGAGTCACGATATGAGTTTACATAGATTGTTTTCTTTATTACTAATAAAGAATTTATGACTGTTTATTTATACTTTATTAGTATTTCCAGAATAGAAGGGAAACAAAGAAGCTGTTTGGATGAAATTATAATTAAAGAAGCTTGACATTTTGATGACTGAAAGAACAAAAGAAGACAGTGTGAATCAGATCATACATATATTTACACATAAGATCCAAATGATTCTCCAATCAACTTTTTCCTTTCCTACTCCTACTAATGCCAGCGCTAGGATTGAAGAGGAAATAAAGGAGACTACATGAGTCCTCCACAATCTCTCATTTCAACTGGAATTGAAATTCATCATTGTGTTGCAGGACCCTAGTGACACTTGCAGAATCAGGAGACAATTCTAAATGTGAGCAATGTTAATGTGAAAAAAAACCCCAAAACCATAAAACTTTTATCTCCTTGGAATATTGAGAGCTTACAAAACAAGAATGTTGTTGGAAGAGGAAACTGTTTTAAGCAGACATGACCCATTGTTCAATGGTAGTTGAAATTGGTGAAGTGTGTTGACCATAACGATCAGTAAATATTCTAGGTATTGCAGCACTGGGAACTCTCATTTATGGTGCACGTGCTCAGTTCCTCACATACAGAGTCAACAGGAGGCACCTGAAAGAACTAGTGGGAATGGAAAAATGGCCTTAGCATTGGTGATGCTTCCAGAGAGACATGAAAGCTGCCAAGGGCTACTGCTGAAAAGACATACTCTGAACATCGAGATGATTAACATCCAGATGAACATAGACACTTTTATGACCAAATGGTAAAAATACGGAACAGTGACAAAAAGCAAAACTGTTACTCTTTTTAACTGTAAATAGAAGATTTAAGAGGCATGGTGTTAAGGTGCCTAGGGAGCCAAGCAGGATTTGAAGGATGAGATGCTTCGCAAAGAAGATGGAGAGTATCTGCAGTTTTAAATGCTAGGAACTGCAATGATAGGACAAGGGGTAACGGGCTCAAACTGGAGGAGGGGAAGCTTAGGTTAGATATTAGAAAAAAGTTGTCCCAGGTTGCCGGTGGCTGCCCTGATCCTGGGGGTGTTCAAGACCAGGCTGGATGAGGCCATGAGCAACCTGATCTAGTGAGGAGGTGTCTCTGCCCATGGCAGGGAGGGTTGGGACTAGATGATCTGTAAGGTCCATTCCAACCCTTGAATTCCATGATTCTATGATTCTAAAAGATTTTTTCTTTTGTTTCTAATGCTAAAATAAATTACATTCTGGTTCTAAGAAGACTCTAAACTCAGTGGCTACTGTGCATGCAAAGGAAGGAAATAAATAAGCCTGAACTTAATACCTGGAGAAACACAGGAGCTACGGAGATATGGTTGCAAAGACTTTGAGGGAATGTGTTGCATGAACCTGTCTGACCATTCGCATTCAATTTCTGCAAGTATCCAACAACTACGAGATGGAGTACAAAAACCAAAGGAAAGTAGTGGATGGCTTGATAATGTTTAATAGTTGGGGCATTTCAGGATGGCTTAAAGATGTGATAAGAACAGGATTTGTCATTTTGCATGTTGCATGTATGTTGCTGCTGTTGGTGCCATGTTTGTTGTCTTTTCTGCTAAGGGCCCTGCACAGGACAATAAATGCTGCTTTTCTGGTTGAAAAACAAATAGGGGGAGCTGTGGGAGCTGACAGCTGGTCTGAAGGCCTTGCAGGCTTCAACCTTGAGCTGATCATCGTGTACCCTTGAATGACTGCAGCAGCTAGAAGGAGGCATGCTTACCAGAAGAAAGATGAACAAGAGCAAAAAGAAACCTTTTTTGTCAAACAGGATGATAAACGAAACGTGTGCTTATGTAATTTGTAGCCAATGACAGGTTGCTTGTAACATGTTATATCCAATGGACAAAAGACACACTACATGTTAAAGGTATAAAAAGGGCTAATTAGTAATAGAGAGAGCTTTTTGCCTTTCGCCACTATTTCTGTGTATGTATTTATGTTGCATGTCCGTCTCAACCACGACAACCAAACAAAAGATTTTTATTTGATTTCAATTCATAGAGAATTTTGGGGCTTGACCAGAGTTTGCAAAAGTGTTAGAAAATACTTCTTTTTTTTTAAAAAACCCAGTGCTTAGCATTGAGTGGCACATTTGTCAGCTTAATTTAAACTAACTGGAATAATGACATATATAGGTACGTTCTGAGACCGACAGTTGCTTTCCCCAGAAAATGTTCCCTTTCGGCATGTGCAACTCGTATGTTGGAAATAAAAACATTCTCTTTGATTTCCTGTTTGAAATACGAGATAATTATTTTTTCTTTTTTTCTCTCTTTTCTTTCTTGTTCTATTTTGCTTTAGCTTACAAAACATTGAAGCAATATGGAATAAAGAAATGTTTGCCAACATCCTTCTTTTATTTCTAAGGCTAATAATAGTATTTTTTGTGCATTTAGAAGCACCATTCTCATCTGTACAGGTGCAACATCTGCATTCTTTGAAATGCTGAGACTTCTATTTGAATGTTGCTTCAAGTTGTGCTGTGATCGTTCTGCCAGGTTCTGTTTCAACTTTAAAAAACAAATACAACTCAGAGAATTCAATGCACAGAATGACTCACTCTATTGTGAAACTGTTTATGGTGAACTACTTTGAATTAATTCTAGGATAATTCCAGTCTGCCTGTTGCACACAGTCATATACTGCCTTCTCATCCCAGATGCACTTTGCCCCCAAGACAATAAGTGCTTCTGCAACTGAACAGCCTAAGCTATTTTAATCTTTTTCTATTGTAAGCAAATCTACTCGCTGGTTGGATAAAATGGAGGTGAATTAGACAGATTTGGACATGACAATGTAATGACACAATTGTAACGTAAAGAAAGCCTATGCTGGGTTTTGTGGAAAAAGAATCTGGAGGCCTGGCAGCATGTTATGTGGGACCACTCCACACACAGGTCATAAAAACACAGCACAAGCCTGACTGAGGCTTGTGTACACTCTTCTCAGACAACGAGCTTCCATGTGTTGTTGTCTTCCTTCCATATATGGTCTTGGCTGAGCTCATTATCTTGTTCGCAATTATAAAGTTCCTTATCTTGGTCTTGGTTGCCTTCTGCTGGCTCCTCTGCACTCCTCCGGGATGAGCCAGTCACGGGTGTGAAGATTTATGTCCTTGGGTACATTCCTGTCTGAAGCCCCTTGCAACAACTCCCCCTTTGAGACTTACTGGGACAGTCTTAGGTAAGTTCCTTTCACCAATGAACAGTACTCTAAGAACTCTGAAAGCAATCATAACTACATGAAAGTCATATATGACAGGAGGTGAGTGCAAATGGTACCATGAGCCAGTCACGGGTGTGAAGATTTATGTCCTTGGGTACATTCCTGTCTGAAGCCCCTTGCAACAACTCCCCCTTTGAGACTTACTGGGACAGTCTTAGGTAAGTTCCTTTCACCAATGAACAGTACTCTAAGAACTCTGAAAGCAATCATAACTACATGAAAGTCATATATGACAGGAGGTGAGTGCAAATGGTACCAAGCTGTAAACAATTTGAGGCATGGCATGTTTATTTTTCTTTCTGTGCATTCTAGGCCTGCAAAGCTACAGCAGGAGTTAAATATGTGATTCCAAAGGGTTAACCTATAAATAGGGAGCTGTGCTCTTAGATCCTCTGGTATCCTTTGTGGCCAAATCCTCAATGGTGTGAAGAAGTGTCTTTTGAAATGAAACCCAAAAGTACACTGGATAAAGGTATGGGTCACTATACACAAAAAGATTTTATTTGCTTGTTTGTTTCATAGGACATAAAGGACTTGTTCCAAAATCATCCTGCTGGCATTATTTTAATTAAACCCCCAAACTTTAGATAGTGTCAAGCCTCCAAAATACAGTGATAGGGCTACTAGTTGTAATGCCCCAGTCTGCTTGG
>NW_008688584.1:0-219 GCF_000695815.1 Acanthisitta chloris | reverse complement strand
GAAACAACACAATTCTCAGGAGGTTCAGAACAAACAATTTATACACGTAAACTTTGGCTCACTCTGGTAGTCTCAGGTGAAGCAGGAAATCGGCTCAGAACAGCGCCGGATCGATCACACTCTACCTGTCATAACGTTTGAGACAAAACATGCTTTATCCGTTTCTGCAGCGCCTACTTTCCTCGCACGAGCAGGTGCGACTGAACCTCCGCGAAGTTC
>NW_008688583.1:2243-9531 GCF_000695815.1 Acanthisitta chloris | reverse complement strand
GAGTCTGGGGTTTGGGGACTGGGGTTGAGGGTCTTGGGTTTGGGGTCTGGGATTTAGGGGTTGAGATCTGGGGTTTGGGGTCTGGAGTTTGGGGTTTAGGGTCTGGGGTTTGGGATCTGGAGTTTGGGGTCTGGGGTGCTGCCTAAGTGATCCCATCCCCAAGGGAGTGCAGCTGCCCCTCAGTCTTCTGAGGAGAGGCTGAGGAAACTGGGGTTGTCTAGCCTGGAGAAGAGGAGGCTCAGGGGTGACCTTATTGCACTCTACAACTACCTCGGGGTGTATCCAGGTGGGGGTTGGGTTCTTCTCCCAAGTACCAAGCAACAAGACAAGAGGACATGGCCTCAAGCTGTGCCAGGGGAGGATTAGGTTAAGCATTTGGAAGAATTTCTTCCCAGAAAGGATGGTTAGAGGTTGGAATGTGCTGCCCAGGGAGGTGGTGGAGAGGTGTTTCAGGAGAGACTGGACATGGCAATTATTGCCATGGTCTAGTTGACCTGGTGGTGTTAGGTCACAGGTTGGACTCGATGATCTCAGAGGCCTTTTCCAACCAGACTGACTCTGTGATTCACAGCTCAGGGAGGCAGAGGGTGAGGCGCCAGGCAGGGCTGTGAGGGGGCAGTAAGGGCACAGTGCCATGGTGCTGCAGATGTGTGAGGGCGTTATCCTGTCCCCTAAAGCACTTGGCACCACTTGGAACTTTTCGTTCCTCACACTCTTGTGCCTGTCCCTCTGCGTCTCTGTTTGTGTCTCCTGAGTGCCTGTTGTGATTCACTCAGCCTGAGGGGCCAAGTCTTCCTCTGAAGGGGCTACATAAAAACCATTCGGGACTTGAGATAACCTCTAAAGGGTAAGGCTACAATGTGACACAGCTTTCCTGTGCACTGATCCAAGAATGTGGAGTGAATTCCCCAGAAGCTATGGACAGTTGCAAACCTGGTGTTTGATGCAAGACAGGGATTTGGCACTGATCTTCTCTGACAAGTACAGAGCTTCAGTTGTGCTTTAGCATGAAAACTTCACAGAACCCACAGGGATACTCATGTCCCAACCTGGGGATTAACAATACAGCCTCAGAAATAGTGCTTTCACCATGAAGTTTGCTTGCTATGTAGTCTATCATGGGATAACCTGTTTTCCTTCCCCCCATATAGGCCTTTTTAAAAATGGTTTTAATATAAAAATGCCCTTATAGTAGGGCTGAAGTATGTTTGGGGTCTTACAATACTGAAACTTTATACAAAGTGACACTAATTTTAACAGAAAATCACCCCTTTTGTGGAAAAGAACCACTCAAAGGCAGTGTGTTTGATTTTAGAACACAAGAAATATTCCAGATTCCTAATTGTCTCCTCATTTCACATGTCACATTGCTTACTAGCTTGTTACCAATTGGAATTCAGAGCCCTGACTTTGTGATACCTCTAGGAGTCACCTGGTGGTGTCTTGATGTTACCAGGTGAAGCAGCTAATGCACAGCTCATTCTTGAAACCTGACTTGTTAATTTTGATAGCATTCTTTTTCAAGCTGCACATGACCTTAGTAGCCTGTTTTGTTCTTTAGCTTCACTGACTAAACAAAGCCAGGCTGCCTAGAGATTACACCCAGACAAGCAAAACAAAAAACATCAGATGGTGCCAGAACATTACTAGTGCTGCTGCCAATTAAAGCTGTAGCTGGGCTCCAGCTTTATTGTCTCAGATCACTACTTTGGCTGTTTTATACCACAGGAGTCGAAACAATGCAAAGAGCTTGTGCATAGAAGCCTCTTGGCTTAGCTGTGCAAGGGCTGTATGTAGGCAGAGCATCTGCAATAAGAAGTTCTGCACAGAAGAGATTTCTATTTACCTTGGTTTGCCAGAGGCTGAATTTCCTGAACTTTGGCTTATGCTGAATATCTCACTAGTTCTTTGTTCTTTTTTTTTTTTTTTGAGGGGAAATATGCCAAAGACTTGTCTCCACTAGAAAAAGTGTGTTTTAGTTAGCTCAACTTAGCTAAACCTCAAAACCCTTAGAACAGATGGGAAAATTGTGTTAACAGGTGTTAAAGGGAAACTCGACTCGAGGTTTCTTGTAGAAATGTGATGTGGATATTCTCCTTAGGTACTTTGGCAGAGATCAGAGAATCATTGTTCTTCCAAAAGCCCCACACAAATTGAAAAAAAGACATGTGAAACTACAGTCTCTGAGCACTTGGGATACAACATCACACAGGTTTATGTACTTTCATGGCATGCCAGGAGGTTCTGTCTCCTGTGTCTGTAAGATTGCTCCACTGTACATTGAACATGGATCGTGAGGACTTTGCTGAAGGGATTAGGCTCAATTAATCAGATCCTTCTGCTGATGATTCCAGGGGCCCATTCCAATTCTTTTGAAAGATCAGTGCAAACATTTTAGTTCATTGAAACAAATCAATAAACTGAAATCAGCCACAGCTGTTCTATAACCTGCCCAGGGCAGGGGAGGTTGGGACTAGATGATCTTTAAGGTCCATTCCTACCCCTTAACATTCTGTGATTCTGTGAACCTCTCTATACCCTTTGCAATTTTAATCATCAGCAGAAATGATGTTGAATTTAAAAAAATATAACTTAAAATCGAAGCTGGTGAGTAACTTCCTTAGTAGAAGAATTTATTTTGCTTAAACATGTTCCCTCTGAATCTGGCCTGGAACAGTTACAATGAACTGTTATTTTCTGTAATTATTGACAGTTTTATTGTGGTGTTCTCCATATTTTACACAAATTAAATCAGACTAGTGTGTCACCTTCTGTAACATTAAGTACTTACTCATCCGAGAGAATTATGTACTAGAGATCAAGAGAACTGAGTGAAGGCAGCAGCTGTTATCTTGTGCTGCCTTTGTCTCATACACTGCTCCATCAGCTGAAAACCTTGTCCAGCACCATTCTCTTGCCACACAGAGGCCTCAATTAAGTTATCCTGCTGTAATTTCCCAGCCACACACACATCTCCTGACCAGCCATGGTGTTTAGCTCATAAAGTGGCCTCTGGAGTTCTCAGACTGTCCCAGTGGGAATGCCTGGGGAAACCTCAGACATGCCCAGTCCTTCCTGTGTTTCCCAGGAAATCCCAGCTTGCATCCTACTTTAAAAAATTTCTTCTATGTTCTTTTCCTTTGTCCAAGCTTGTCCAATAAATTACATTTTTGGCCATTACAGTATAAATCTGTATGGTTTCTAGCTAAAAGGAAGGTACTGCTGATTAGAGCAAATACCAGTGAAGGACCAGGGTAGAGGGAATGGGAAGCAGGAGTAAGCTAGAAGTCTGATTCTTTAACAGGAAAATGCTTTTCTGTTGTAAATTTTCCTGAAGCTGTAGCTGAGCTAACTTTGAAGAACCTCAGTGATGAAGTTGTGTGGCTTGTGGGTTTCCTTAAGGGTGTCTGGGAGTGTGACTGGCAGCAGTGAAAGTGGCTTTAGGTTCTCCCAACAGCTGCAATTGCTTGGGGTTCTGAGGAACATAAGGAAGCCATTTGAGAAGAGAACAAATAACAGTTTGTTCCATTTTCTTTTCCCACTTAAGAAATGTGCTGGCGGTTTCATTCTCTACTGCTTGTCCTATCAGGTCACTCTGTCAACTGCTGACAACATAATCATCATAGCTAAGAAATGATGTTTTAGCCTGATGGTGGATGATTCTTTTTCTGGTTGGTGGCAAGTAATGTCCTTTATTTGTTCCTTCAGGTAAAAATTTCTTTGATTTTATTTTTATGGGTAAAAAAATGCACTAATAAACTACAATCAAGTAGAAGATGGAGCATTTGGTGTCATCTTCAGTCTCCAGCTATTGTCCCTTCAAGGTATTTTCTCATCCCTCTATGCACATCCCATCTACAGCAAGAATAGGAGCAATGCCAGAGCCTCAACATTTTTTATTTGATTTCTTCAGAATTATGTTTGGTTTAGGGGATTACAGAGAGGAAAATAGATGGGAGAGCATTGCCTTCACCCTACAAGCAGTCATTCTTCAAAGTGGGAAATTAAATCAAGTATGACAGTAAGTGGCAACGTAAGTAGATTTTCTGAACAGATTTATTATACTGTCACTGGTTTTCATACAAATATTTATGAAAAAAGTCAGCAAGACAGTGGAAGGAAGACAGTAGTTGGTTTCTGAGGCAAACAACTAAATCTCTTGGGCCATTCTTGCCAATTCTTGTATGATTCTGTGAAGTGGAAGTCATTAACAATAAATTTTCCCAGTTCTGACCATTTTAATCTAGTTTTTCTCCGATCTTAATGAATTGTCATAAATTCCTCTAGGTCAGGGATGAGGAGTCTCCTCGAGGGCTAAGCAGACCTTCCTGAGTCTTTTAAATGACTCCATATTAGCATACACCGGGAAAAATCCCATTACCACAGGCTGTATGGAATTAAAGTCATCAGGCCAATGAGTCCCTGTTCTGTTTCTATGTACTGCTTATGGCTGTGTTTGGTGTTAGTTCACAAGAGAAGGGACTTTTCTTTTTGAACATTAAAGATCTGCCTTATTAGTGTTCAGATTCTCATCCTTTTGTGGCATATTTAGAGCTGCACTGGAGAGTATTAGGCTACTGGAGCCATTTCCCCAAAACCCGTGGAATATGCTCAGCCAAAATGTGATACCATTGAAGAAAGGGCTGAAGACTCTCTGTTGCATTTAAGATAGATAGAGATGATTCTGAAACTAAGATTTATTCTATCTGTAGTTATTTAATCCTCTCTAGTAGAGCTGTATGTCAGGGGGATGATGCAGCAGATGCAGCTGACTCACCTCTCTGGCACTGATACTTGACAGGACTAGGAGGAGTTTGTTGCAGCCTGTGTAAAATACAGGGCGTGATGGGACTCGGTTAAGCAACTCCAGTGACTCACTTAATGGCCAAATCCTGTTACAAGGTCTACAGAGAGACACATTTTAAGGACGCTATAAATTTGAGTAGCTTTGTAGCAGGAACATAACTTAAGTTTTGGTATGGTCTCACAAGAGTAAATTCAGGTTAAAGTATTGCAGGACAGTTTGATATAATAACATTATCTGGGAGTTGCAGGAGGTGTAAACTGACATTTTAGGAGTCAACATTTCTTCAAGAATTACATTTCTGAAGTTGCTGAGGGGCCTTGCCATAAAGAAATGTGTTTGTCTTCTGCACTCGCACAGAGGACGGAGAATTCCTCCATGTCCCAGTCACACATGAGATCTTTCAGTGTTCCAAGCTGAAGGCATTAACAGCAATGAAAATTTAATGGGGAAAGCACTTTCTAACAAATTCTGTAACTTAATCATAGTATAAATCTAGTCCAAAGTAACTGAAGTTTTGCCTAGCCTTTATGTTGAAGGTTTATGAGCTATTTTCCATCTGCACACAGAAGGAGCTCTGGTAATCTGGAATCCAATCTAGCAACTAGAAAAACACTGGAATTAATTTCACAGGGTGAACTGTGTCACTGCAATCTTCTTATCATTTTCTGATAAAACTTGTAAGATCATAATTTACTCTTGAGAATAACAGGCCTTGGACAGTTTTAAGATTCTGCTGGACAGGGTGCTGGGCCATCTTGTCTAGACTGTGCTTTTGCCAAAGAAGGTTGGACCAGGTGATCCTTGAGGTCCCTTCCAACCTGGTATTGTGTGAGTCTGTGGTTCTTTGCTGAGTACAGGAGTTTAGAATTCACATCATGCTAGTCCCTTTTTATGCTCCTAATGCATTGCTTAGATGGGTGATGTCTCATCATTTGATTTAAGCATCTTATCATCCTCTGGGCAGGATTTATTTAAAATTTAATGCAGAAGTCCATGCTATTTTCTCAACCGCAAATAAGTGATTTCTACTTTAGCCTCCACAGAGACTTTGAAAAGATGCAGAGGAATGCTGCTCAACTGGAATGTTTCCCTCACTGCAGCCCTGGTATGCAGCCCACTGCTACAAAAAGGCAAATAAGCATAATCTGTTTTCCCAAAGCTTTCCCACCATCACCTCTTTTCACAGTGTTTGGCCTATTAGTATGTTTCAAAGGTTACTTGCTCTTTATAGTCAGTTTGGTTTGCGACATAAAATATATACATCATCATCTTCTCACAGCCTTTAGAGTTTTACAGTAGTTTGATGTGTAGCAAATCCAGCAAGGGAAAAGGTAAGAACTCAATATTTTAAACAGTATTGTCCCTAATCATAAGAATTATGTGCTGTTTGTTTGCAATAAGGAGTGTTTATTTTTTCTCTATACACTATATTTATTTGTTATTAGTAGGTACAGCAATATCAAAGGTTACATTTAAAGCTAGTGTCTATGCATATACCAGTAGGTTCCAAAACATATGTGTAATATTAGGCTGTTATGAACAGTATCCATACTCTCTGGTACAAAGTCATATTAAAATCTGGAGGAAAAATATCTTTTTGCCTCTCTTTTTTTTTTTTTTTGTCCAGGTAAATAACAGAAATCTGACTATGGTAATTCTGGGGTACCAGGCAGGAAGTCTTAAGGGCATGAAAGGAAAGATAAAAGTTAAGTCAAGGAGACCTGGAGCTGAGCAATCCATCATAAAACACAAGTATATGGAGTGTGTGCCTCTCTTGCTCATTTTACTTCCACAGCTAAAAGTAATAAAGGGGTGTCTGTTACAGCTGACTTTCCCTTGTGTCAAGTAAGAATCAGTTTCTGTTTCCTTCTGCATTTTATTCTGGAATTTAAGGCCAAATCATTTTTCTTTAGGTCTAGTATCACTCAGTGATTTGTATGTGGGAGGAGTCCTATATATAGTATAAGCCCTCGTTTAATACTGCCCTGATTTGGGGATGCCAAAACGATTTTTCTTTAGGTTTACTCTTTCTTGTATAAAGATGAGAGACAAAAGTAGCAAGGTTTATGCTACCAAAAATTGGAGAAGGCTTTTTGTTCTTATCTGAGAATTAAAATATCCTTTTCAGTGCCTGCTTAAAGAATTTTCTTCCTCCTTGTTCTGATGGAAGCAAAAATGCAGAAATTATTTTTTTCATCCTGCTCAACTCTTCTTCCATGAGAAAAGAAGAAAGAAGGAGAGAATTGATTTAGTAGAAGAAAACTATGTAGCCACCAGAACTGGCAGAATAAACTCAAGTTGCTCCCCAAAAATCATGATCTGCACTTGGACCTCGATTTAGAAAGCAGATGGATGCTTTGCTCTGTGACAGCTCTCAGGAGCTGCCAGGAGACTATTCCATCTATCTATGTGTGAACTAGCAGACTCAGGCAGAATGCAGCTACATCTGATTTCCAGATGAAGCGAGAATCAGTTCACAAC
>NW_008688583.1:0-2230 GCF_000695815.1 Acanthisitta chloris | reverse complement strand
GAAGAAAAGGGATCAGGGAAAGCCCTAGCACACTCTGGCTAGGATTCCAGCCTTGGCAGGATGAAGACAAAATCCTGGGACATGTTATAGGACACATTAAGCTGCTGTCTAGACTAAAACAACCACTCAGAGCAATTAACTCCAGCTCAGGTGACTTCTGAGCTGTAAATCATTGGAAGTTTGGGAAGTACACCAGGGCAGTCTCACGACATGTTTACCTACTCCTACCATTTTCCATAGCTACTAGCTATTGCCACTGCTGGAGACAGGACATTAGGCTGTTTACACCTTTGTTCTGAGCCACTACTGCTATTTTTATATTATGCTTTTACTTTAATTAAGGATTCATATTCACTAAGACACTCCATAGTTCTCCCTTCAAGGAGGGCTTTGGGTTGTTGGGGTTTTTTTCCCATAAGGGAGTGGAATTTTTGTGGGGATCATTAATGATTTTGTAGCCTAACTTTGCATCATTGTAGTCAAACCTTATTTTGCTCATTCTCTAACATTGGCAGTTTGCTGACTTTTGCTGAAGCTGAAGTTCCTCAGAACTGTTGAAATACACCCAGATGTCATGGGCTGGAACAAAGGAAATGCTGCCCAGCTCGTAGGCAGCAGCACACACAGGGCAGCTCTGTCACTCACTCTGTAAGCCAAGAAAATCCAGGCCTTGTTGCATCTGTTTGCTTCCAAGTTTCAAAAGTTCAGTCTGTGAACTTCCCAGTACCCTCATAAACGGTTTCATTTGAACAGTAACTGCAACTTAGCCTATGAGCAAATGCTACAATAATGTTAATATTAAAATCTATAAATGCTACTGGAGTTAACCAAATTCTCTGGATTACTGTCAAAATGGAGAGTTACATCATTTCCGCTGCCCAAGAGAATTTGTTTTTGAAAATAAACTTGAGGAATACACTTACAAGGATGTCTAACTATAAAAGTTGTCTGCAGTGTACAGTGAAACTTTGATTTCTGTAGCATAAGCTGAAGCTGGTAATGTTTAGGATGTTGTAGTTTCTTACAGCCATGTGGTTACTTGGGGTATACACAATAAATTGTTTTCATTTACTGCTCAGGCTTGCAATATAGTTTGTAGCTCAGCAGCCTTTGGAAATAAGATACCAACAAACAACAGCAAAAGTTTAGTCAGGTTTCTGGTTTTAGGAAGAGTTTAGTCAGGTGTTTCCAGTTCAGGCCCAACAGGCCAAAAGTTGTTCATACTTGTGTGTTCCTTTGGTGTTGATGTGGTTACATGTACATAATGAAGAGCAAAATTTATCACATTGAATAAAAGATTAAAGCATGTAAATATATTTATGTTAGGCTCTGCTATTCATCTTAACTAAGCAAAGAGGAGGATCTGAGCTTTTCATTAGTATTGCACTCTCTGGTTTATGCTGACTAGTGCCAATTCTGCTGTTTCTAATCTGCTAACTAGAGAAAAGATGCAACTCTTCTGAATACAACAAAACCAGTGGCAATTGAGCTGTTGCCTTATCAGTCTTTCAGATTTTTGCTTACATATCTGACGATTTTGGACAAAATCCTGCCCACAGTTTTCCCTGATCCAACTCTTATTTGCACATTGATAACTTCACCCCATTCTGTCTGTAAAATGCTATGTCTACTTGACTTTACACTTTCAGATAGGAATTTAATCTGTTAATCATCAGGGGTGATGTCTCTTACATTTAATTGCTGCAGAGTCACTGCATAAAATTTACTCATTGCACTGAATTTCTAAAACACAAAGAAGACAATGTTCCTTTTCTTGTAGGTAGTAGACCAATCTCACAGCCTTTGTTTTGACTGTGGAGTTAACCTACAGTTTCTTTGTGGTTTTTAGCTTGAATCCTTTATACCCACTAATCCTTAACTGTAGCATTGCTGTACTTTAAACATTTCAAGGAATAAATCAGAGCAGTGTCAGCTGATGCAGTGTGTAGCATAGGTAATACTCTGCAGTGTGACTGATCTTAGCAGTGCTTGGCTGGCTCAAGTGATGGCTGTCATTTCTGTTCTCAGCACCAACATGGGCATATTCTGTACTGTGAGTGCTCAGTGTAATTCAGTTCTCATTTTTTTTCCTGCACAGAGGAACTCTGCAGTGTGCAATCTGCCATTCTCTGGGGTTTTTGAAATATTTGATAATCCTATGTCAGGATTCCTGATGTTAAGTAATTCAGACACCTAGATACAGAGTTTGGGGAGATGGATAGATTTTTTT
>NW_008688582.1:2440-2727 GCF_000695815.1 Acanthisitta chloris | reverse complement strand
CCACATTTTCCTAGCTGGAGGGTGCAGGGGCACAAAATGCACGGCCATTGCCCTTGCGTCAAGGTATACTTAACCAAGGAGTTTTTCAGCCTTACTGCTGCACAAATTTGTTGTAGTGCAAGTGTGCTTTGGGAGTCAGGTGTGCAAATTGTACAGAGAGCAATGAGAAATAAGGGGGAAGGTAAAGGTCTGGTCAGGAAGTAGAATACAGATGAAGTTTAAGGGATTATGATATGGCAGATTTTGCTGAGCATACTGTTCACTGTCTTGGTTTGGCTGTATAAGGT
>NW_008688582.1:0-2347 GCF_000695815.1 Acanthisitta chloris | reverse complement strand
GTCCCATAAACAAGATGCAAACACCTATAATTTTACTCCTTCACTGTATGAAACTCTGAATGTACAAGAAACATTTTCTTCAAAAAACATAGTCTAAACTTCTCTTGTTTACTTAGCTCTAATATCTACTGATTTTTCACAAGTAATTTTATAGCAGGGTATGTAGTGTAAAGGTGGTTAGAAAACCAGATCCTGTATTTGGAATAGAAAACTAAACATGTCACTGTGTAATTGAAAAATTGAACAAATTGTTCACTTAGTTACCTTATGTCCATCAATTGCAACCTAGCAGTGGATGCAGCTGTATTGTATTGCTGGTGGTTATTCTAAGTTGGTTTTGCTTTACCTCCTTCCCTCTCTCTGCCTTCTAGCATGCACTTAGTCCAGGTGGACTCTGTTCAGCGATGGATGGAAGATTTGAAGTTGATGACTGACTGTGAATGTATGTGTATTCTCCAGTCCAAGCCCATCAGCATTGAGAAGGATGAGCAAAATGAGCTTATGCTTCCCTCACAATATAGCACTTGTGATAACTTGCAGCTTCTGTTAAAGAGAGCTTGGATCATAAGCACGGAATTGACTAGGATTGCTCAAAAGCTGGAGAAGAATAGATGGCAGAGAGTCCACAGCATGACAGTGAGAGTCAACTGCCATGTGCGCTCCATGATAAATGAATACAATACATTCACCAGGAATTCTTCAGAAGAGATGCACCAGGTAGGATATCTTACCTGTAAGAAATCCATATATACAGATGCCTTGTTTGAAAATTTCTAATCCCTTTTCAGTGATGGAAATATTTTTGACACTTATTTTGGATCCTATTTTATCATAGGCCTGATTCTGAATGCTAACAGTGTTGACAAATTGTGTTGAAAACTGTTTTGGTTTTGAGAAATGCAGGACTGAAGTATTTAGACACCCCATCTGTGAGTTACTTTGCATTTATGATGTAGAAAATGCTACTTTTTTGTTAACTTTCATTGTGTCTCTACTTGTTTTATTCAGAAAAAATAGATAAAGATGATAAGCCTTTCTTCTTTTTATGTATATGGATATTGGTTTAAAACCTTTTTCTCTTTTTCTCTTTCTAGTTTGGAAAACTTTTACTAGAAAAGTGTTCAGAATTTACTGCATTCACAGAAAGGTAACTTAAATTTTCTAGCTGAAATATTAATTTTGCTGGTTTATTATGTTGTAGAATTCCGAATGAGAAAAACAAATCCAGTAACACCCTCAAATGTTTGAACTAGGCCCCTGTAGCTCTGCAAGGCTTTCTAAATGTTAGCCTCTGGTCAGTGAAGTGAGTTGCTTTTATCTAAACTGCATCCTAATGAAAAATGGGACCTGCTGTTGCATGAAGAACCTGGTATAGATGCAAAGCTGCATGTGAGTGGATTTTTCAGGACGTTCAGACATCAAGGGAGAAAGTCTGGCTATAATGATATCAGTGACAAAGTTCCCTTCTAGTTCTGTGTAGCCAAGATTTCAGTTGGTGTGAAAACTTAGGTTGTGAGACTGTTGTACTACATGTTCCTGTATGCACATATCCATGTGTTAGTAAATCAAACCAAAATAGATACACATTCCTTTAAACTGCACTTGTAGGTTTACTCGTCTGCCTGCACTCTGGAATGCCTAGGCTGGAAAACAAGAATCTCTAATTCTTCTCATGATATTTTTACTTCCTAACATATAAGCTACCCTGTTTCTTCCAGCACAGTTCAATCACTCGTTTTTGATTGAATTTAAACACTGTGCAAGTCATTCTGCTCGAGGGGATCATCAGGGAAAAAGATACCATCTAATTACCAGGAAATAACATTTTTTTGGAGCACTATTGCTTTTTGCCAAACCCAGACACCTCAGACTTCTTTTATATTCTACTCTGAGACACACTCATTTTATGAGAGCTCTGATCTCAAAGTGTCTGCCCCAAATCAGACCTCTCCCTAATTGTATTTTTTACAAAAATTTGATATAGATGAATGAAAGAAAAAGCTGAAAAGGTGGCCTATGTGTAGGTGGAAAGACTGATAAACCAAACTACAGCTTCCATTACAGTAGCCTTCCTGGGTGGAATGTATTTCAACAATTCAAATTAATGCATTTCTGTGAGGAAGGATTAGTTATTTCATTTGAATTGCATAAATTTTTTCATCTTTATCTTATTTCTTCAATTATAGCCAAACATCACTGGTTACAGGGTAGTGATACTCACTCTGTAAAGCTGCTTTATGTAATCTCTCTGAATAGAAGGCCAAATTTTACTTTTGAGTATGCTGTTAAACTCATCTGGACACACATGCATTTCTGGGCACTTACCCTACTGTCATTTAACTATGAA
>NW_008688581.1:4949-5275 GCF_000695815.1 Acanthisitta chloris | reverse complement strand
CATGGGGTGCAGTGTCTCTCCCATGGGTGCAGTGCAGGGATGTCCTCAGTGGGAAGGGATGGCACCAAGGAAGGTCCCAGTGGGAAGAGATGGCACCAGGGATGGTACCAGGGGAAGAGGTGGCACCAAGGATGGTCCCAGGGGGAGTAGATGACACCAGGGATGGTCCCAGGGGGAGTAGATGACACTAGGGATGGTCCCAAGGGGAAGAGGTGGCACCAGGGATGGTCCCAGTGGGAAGAGATGGCACCAGGGAAGGTCCCAGTGTGAAGAGATGGCACCAGGGATGGTACGGGGGGAAGAGGGAGCGCCAAAACTCAGCACGG
>NW_008688581.1:0-4249 GCF_000695815.1 Acanthisitta chloris | reverse complement strand
CAGGGATGGTCCCAGGGAAGGGATGGCACCAGGGGAAGGGATGTGGCACCAGGGATGGCACCAGAGGAAGGGATATGGCACCAGGAATGGTCCCAGGGGAAGGAAGATGAGCCCTGGAGATGTTCCCCTGCAGCTCTGACCAGTGAACTTTCTTTTCTCTTGCAGTTTGGCCAATCTGGTGACTCTGGAGCTCCGGGAGAACCTGCTGAAGACCCTCCCCACGTGAGTGTCTGTCTTGGGGGTCCAGGAGGCTCCTCCTGGGCTCCTGGCAGCTTCCTCAGGGGCTGATTCCTGCCACAGGCTCCAGCACTTGGCGTGGGAGGGCTCAGGATGGGCAGAAATCAGCTGAGGTTTGCTGGATGTCCATAGATTGGGGTGAGGAGGGAGAGGATGGAGAGCAGGGAAGGATGTTCAGAGCCTGAGCTCAGCCTCTGTGTCAGGATTGATCTGGAGTAGACATGGACCCTGCAAAAAGGTGCTGGGAATGGGGAGAGACATTGGATGTGGGTGCAGGAGTAGCTCTGGCACAGGATCTGTGGGTGCAGGAGTTGTGCACAGGAGGTTCAGAAAGAGTTTTTGTCCCTGTCAGGGTGTTCAGGCCATGGAATTTGCATTGGAATAGTGACTGGAATATTGCCCAGGGAAGTGGTTTGGTCTCCAACCCTCGAGGTGGATCCCTGGAGGGTCTGAGTTAGGGTTTGGGGGTTCCAGCAGTGAGAGGTTAAGGGTTGGCCTCAATGATCTTAAAGATCTACTCCAACCTTGTTAATTCCATGGCCTTCAGAAGAGTCAGAGCTGATGTGGAGCCTTGGTCATGTGCAACAGGATCCTTGGGATGATCCTCCTGGCAAACCTTTGCTGGAGTTAATGCAATGCCTCAAACTCCAGCACTGCCTGTGGTAGGAAGTTACTTCTCCTGCATAGCCCAGATGTGTTTGCAGCCTGACCCAACATCTCCCTTTCCCTGCAGCCCCAATGTTTGGTGGCACTGGGAGGAGGTGGTGGTGTCTCCAGAGAAATACAGGGATGTCTGTGCTGGGACAGTTCCTCAGGAAGGGAATGAAGCTGTTCCCTGCTGGGCAGTGAGCAGGGCTGGGTTGGCACTCAGTGAGGGCAGCAGGTGGGTTGGAGCTGGTGGGTTGGGCTCAGGTGTGAGGACACCTGAAGAGCCACTGTGGAGCTACAGGTCACAGCCTCAGCCATCCCCAGGATGCTCAGGGCATGTTCTTGGGCCACCAGTGGGTCCTGGGCAGTGTCTTTTGTTTGTACATCGTGACCTCACCTGGGTCATCGTCCCAGAGTCGTCTTCCCTCTGTCCTCAGCAGCATTTGGGACAGCTGAGGCTGCTGAGTGTCCTTCCTCCCTGTGCTACCTGCAGCTCTGCTCCCCTTGCTCCTCTGCTGAGTCCCTCCTGTGCCTGTCAGCCCTGCCCAGGTCCCTGTCCTCGCTGCAGGAGATGTGCTTGGTCATCTGCCATGGCTTGGGCATGTGGTTTTGTGGTGGGAGGGGGAGAAGGCAAACTGGTGCCGGTGGAACTGGCCATGCTGGGGCTGCTGGTGCCTCTGAACCTGCCAGGGGTAGAGCTCTGAGCTTGCACCACCTCCCTGAGCTCAGAGGGAGCATGAGAAAGGTCAGGATTGTCCCACCTGTCCCAGCAGCTCCCAGAGACATGTGATTTGTGCTCTGTGTGTCCCAGGTGTTAACCTTCTGCCCTTTCTTCCTTGTTTTGTCCTGCCTCCCCTGCCCCTGTGCCTGCAGCTCCCTCTCCTTCCTTGTCAAGCTAGAGCAGTTGGATCTCGGTGGCAATGACCTGGAAGTGCTGGTAGGTGAGGGCTGTGGGGAGGGACGTGGGGTGGGAGGTGCTGGTGCAGTCAGGGGGGTTTTCACCTAAGGGAGCAAAGCACCAGAGCCACAGGGAGAGTCTGATCTGCCCAAGCAGCATTCCCAGATCAGTGTTCTCCTCTGTGCCAGCCCTTGTGTCTTGCCTCGTGCTCACTCTGCCCTCTCCGAGCAGTTGGATGGTGATTCCTCCTGTCCTGCTGCCAAGGAACTTTCCTGGGCAAGGAGACTCTGGTGCTTCTCTTCTCCTCTGGCCTGCACTGCCCCCAGCTGCTTCCCTGCTCATCCAGCTCCTCTCGGGGCTGACCTCTGCCCTGAGCCATTCCTTGTTTCCCCTGGCAGTGAGGACAGCCCTGAGCCATTCCTTGTTGTCCCTCCCTGAGCCATTCCTTGGTATCCCTGAGCCATTCCATGCTATCCCTGGCAGTGAGGACAGCCCTGAGCCATTCCATGCTGTCCCTGAGCCATTCCTTGTCCCTCCCTGAGCCATTCCTTGGTGTCCCTGAGCAATTCCTTGTCCCTCCCTGAGCCATTCCATGCTGTCCCTGAGCCATTCCTTGTCCCTCTTTGAGCCATTCCTTGGTGTCCCTGAGCCATATGCTGTCCCTGAGCCATTCCTTGGTGTCCCTGAGCAATTCCTTGTCCCTCCCTGAGCCATTCCATGCTGTCCCTGAGCCATTCCTTGTCCCTCTTTGAGCCATTCCTTGGTGTCCCTGAGCCATATGCTGTCCCTGAGCCATTCCTTGGTGTCCCTGAGCAATTCCTTGTCCCTCCCTGAGCCATTCCATGCTGTCCCTGAGCCATTCCTTGTCCCTCTTTGAGCCATTCCTTGGTGTCCCTGAGCCATATGCTGTCCCTGAGCCATTCCTTGGTGTCCCTGAGCAATTCCTTGTCCCTCCCTGAGCCATTCCATGCTGTCCCTGAGCCATTCCTTGTCCCTCTTTGAGCCATTCCTTGGTGTCCCTGAGCCATATGCTGTCCCTGAGCCATTCCTTGGTGTCCCTGAGCAATTCCTTGTCCCTCCCTGAGCCATTCCATGCTGTCCCTGAGCCATTCCTTGTCCCTGAGCCATTCCATGCTGTTCCTGAGCCATTCCTTGTTGTCCCTGAGCCATTCCCTGGTGTCCCTGAGCCATTCCTTGCTATCCCTGGCAGTGAGGACAGCCCTGAGCCATTCCATGCTGCCCCTGAACCATTCCTTGGTGTTCCTGAGCCATTCCTTGTCCCTTCCTGAGCCATTCCTTGTCCCTGAGCCATTCCTTGCTATCCCTGGCAGTGAGGACAGCCTGGCACAGAGGTGTCTCCATGGACAGTGTGCACAGAGCCATGGCACAGCCTCAAATTCAGCTTGTCTGGGCAGTCTGCAGCTTTGCAGCTGTGGATGAAGCTGTTCCTGGAGGTTCCTGGATGTCCCTGGGTGTCCTCTGTGTCTTCTGGAATGGGTTTGGGCAGGAACACATGGAAATTGGGAGGCAAAGGGACTGAGCTCAAGTGTCTGACCCCTGAGTCAGTGCAGTAGCTCCAAGCCCAGCCCTGATCCATGTGGGGCCCTTGAGGTGATGCCAAGACTCTGTGTGTGTCCCTGCCACTGCTGCTGGAGCCACTGGGTCATGGTGAGTTGGCCAGGGGTGCCCAAATGTTTCTTTCCATGCCTGAGAGGAGGAAGAGAAGACTCTCTTTGTAAGACCAAACTAGCCAATCCCCCAAAATCATGGAATCATTAAGGCTGGGAAAGCCTCTAAGCCCACTGAGTCCAACCTCTCCCCCAGCACTGCCAAGACCACTCCTGACCTGTCCCCAAGTGCCACCTCCACCCTCTGTCCCTGCACAGGACGTCCCCAAGTCCCACCATGCACCTGAGAGTGTTGTCCAGATGTTCCCTGAACCCTGTCAAGGACCTTTGTGCCGTGACCATGGAATTATGGAATGGTTTGGGTTGGAAAAGCCCTTGGGGACATCAAGTCCAACCACCAAGGTCACCACTGACCTGTCCCCAGGTGCCACCTCCACCCAGGTTTGGACTCCCTCCCTGTGCCAGGGCTGGGCAGCCCTTTCCAGGAGGGATTGGCCCAATGTCCCACCTGAGCCTCCCCTGGCACAGCTTGAGGTGTTTCCTCTCCTCCTGCCCCTTGTCCTGGAATCATTGAGGTTGGAAAAGACCTCCAAGATGATTGAGTCCAACCTGTGACCATCATCACCTTGTCAGCTAGAGCACTGAGTGCCACGTCCAGTCATTCCTTGGACACCTCCAGGGATGGTGACTCCAACCCTTCCCTGGGCAGCACATTCCAATGCCTGACAGCTCTTCCCATGGAGAAATTCCTCCTGCTGTCCAACCTGAACCTCCCCTGGTGCAGCTTGAGGTGTCTCTTCTCATCCTGTCCCTGTTTGCTGGGAGCAGAGCCTGATCC
>NW_008688580.1:0-4173 GCF_000695815.1 Acanthisitta chloris | reverse complement strand
AAGCCAATCAAATTCTGGGCTGCATCATTAGCAATGTGGCTAGCAGGTCAAAAGAGGTGATTCTTCCCCTCTACTCTGCTCTTTTGAGACCCCCACCTAGAACACTGACTGTGGTTCTGGTGTCCTCAGCATAACAAAGCCATGGAACTGTTGGAGCAAGTTCAAAGAAGGGCCATGATGTTGATAAGAGGACTGGACCCTATGAAGACAGGCTGAGGAAGTTGGGGCTGTTCAGCCTGGAGAAGAGAAGACTGCCTGGAGACCTCATAGCAACTTCTCAATGTTTAAAGGGCACCTGCAAGGGAGCTGGAGAGGGACTCTTTGTTAGGAGCCGCAATGATAGGACAAGGGGTAATGGGTTCAAACTGAAGGAGGGAAAGTCTAGGCTGGATGTGAGAAAAAAGTTTTTTACTATCAGGGTTGTGAGACACTGGAACAGGTTGCCCAGGGACATGGTGGCTGCCCCAATCCTGGCAGTGTTCAAAGCCAGGCTGGATGAGGCCTTGAGCAACCTGATCCAGTGAGGAGGTCTCCCCGCCCGTGGCCAGGGGCGTTGCAACTAGATGATCTGCAAGGTCCATTCCAACCCCTACATTCTATGATTCTATGACTTTAGAAGTCCTGTATCAATTTGCAACCTTTAATCCAGTTGCAAACATTGGAGACTTATAGAATTCTCTGAAAAGATAAAAGTCATTTCCTATTCCTGCATTGTCCCAGGAATAAGGAAAGGAGCAGACTGAAATCTGTTCCTATGCAGATAGACACTGCATGATTTCAGTCTTCCTGAAGCCTTTCATTCACACTACGTTATCTTACGTTTACACATATCACATTATTTTAATAGGACATGCATGGCAATTGCCACAAGATTAACCTTCGAGAAATTTTTTAAAAAAAAGTAAAGGAGTTTTGTAAAACTAATCCAAAATTTTCTAATCTTTTGTGAATCCTGACAATTGTTTATTTGAAAAATACATTAATATTTTCTGTTGGGAATTCTAGTGTTGATCCTTCATGCTTCCAGACCTTTTGCGGACTTTTGTCTCAGCTAGTCTCATCTCCCTTAATGTATTGAAATATCACAGGATTGCATTGTAAAATGCAAAATCTGTTCACAGCATAAATACTTCAGAGCATAACTTCATCATAAATTATGACCTTTGAAGGGTTAAAAAATTCTTGGCGTGGAGACCATTCCATCCTGAATGTGTACTGTGGCAAATCTTATTCCTCCCTCCAAGACAGTTCTTTCTGCCTGGTGGGGCACTTGGAATACCACTTACTGTGACAAGTACAAACTATTAATAATCAATAAGAGATAAATAATTTATTTAGTATTAATGAGAAAGTATTGACTTCATATTATTATAATTTCCCCTTTATTGGATAAAAATCTAGAAACAAAAGGATTAAAATAAAACATTCAGATAGGAAAGATAATACTTTCATTACAGTGCATAAATGCTGTTTTTTACATTAACATTAAAGTAAACTAATCAAAGCTTAATTTTACAAGGGCTCATTTTAAAACTAACATAATGCAGTGAATGACTCAAGTAACCTGAAGTTTCTTAAACTGAAAGAATTTCTATGAAATTCAAGGTTGTTTGAAATTTTCTCTCACTTGTATTCATAAAGAATGCACATACTTAAAATGATCAATCTAGTAGATAACTTAAATTTTTCTGCTTTTTGTTCATTTCTTGTTATTACTATTGCTCCATTTCATAGAATAAGAGATAGAAACTTTCCCAAAATTGCAGAGCATCTCTTGCTCAGAACTGGAGCTAAAAGTCAGAAAGTACTAACTGTTCTCTACTTTACATGCAAACCATTCTGTACCAGCATCAATAAATTTCAAAAGAGATTCTTGGAAGTTCAGATCCTTATAGATCACAGAACAGTGAATTCCTTCAACTGAAGCCTTGATATGAAAAAGGAAGATATCAACACCTCTTTTGTGTAGCACAGAGTCACAGGCAAGTGCTACTGCCTTTCTCCTAATGTCTTTGCGTTTTCAGTGTCCTTCTCATATACTTTTGTTACATGCTTAATGTTGTTACAGGTGCAAAACTGTAATTTCAACTTGAATGCTGTTGCACATGTGCCTCAAAAACACTGAAGGCCAAAACTCTATGCTGCTAACACAGATTATGGGTCAACATTTTTCTTTGCTTGCTAATGCTTTATTGTCTCTTAGTATACATTGAAATAATAATGGTAATTTATGCAGATATTTTGTATGCATAGCAAATAATGAGAAACACCTGCAGAAATTTCCCTCCTTCTCTGAGTTCAGCAACTAATTATATTTTTAAATAATGGCTACCATTGAACACAATTATCCAAATCACTTTAAGTAATGGAATCTTTTAAAGGTGTTTTTGATAATTTTCACACAGTTTTTAAACAGTCTTTTTATATACCAGATAGGAGACAAAGAACAAGGTAAGCAGCTTAGTAACCCAAAAATGTTTTGGCAGCTATAAATCACACTGTGATTTTTCTTCTGCTGCTGATTTAAAGAAAGGCTAGGACACCCCCAATACTTTCCCTTCCTGATTAACATTCATGGGTGCCATATAGTAAAAACAAACTACAGGGAAAAGTAAAATACTGAGCCACTCCAGACAAAGTGACTGACTCAGCAAATCTCACCTTTCCAATGGAGAGATTTGAAAGCAGAAATGAGGATGGAAAATGGCAATCTTATGAATAAGGAATGAGAGTCTAATTTAAGGAGAAGAGTAGACCCAAGGTCTCTGAAGACTGAAGTAACATCCACTCATCTGAGAGATACTCATATCTTTGTACCTTGCATATTGAGCATTCCTTCCAACCCTCTAACTAAATGGGACAGAAGTGGTTTTATGCTATACTCTTTTTCTGCAAGTAAATAAGTGAAAAAGTCTAAAAGAAAATCCCATGACAACTACAGTAATCAGCTCAGCTCATGGATTTGATTCTTTATATCTGCTTGTAAAGGAGACAAATAGGTCAGTTTTAATTCAGCACCTTTCTTCTGTTTCTACCTCCAAGCTTTTTAGAATAATATAACAAAGAATAAAACTGTTTTAAATCTGTCTAAAAAGAAAACATATACACAGCTTGAAGCAAAAATGAAAGCAAAGATTATCCGAAATCTCCATAGCACTTTCTGCCTTATATTCACATATTTAACTAGAAGTTTCATGAATTAGTAGCCCATCCCTGACTGTATAGTTCACATTTGGCTGTTCTAGCTTTGTGATTTCAGACTTGATGGATTAATGTTTTGTGTTGCAACTACAGCTTACCCTTCAACAATATTGCAATGTGCATGAGGAATCTCACAAAACACCCAAATTTCTGGTATCTAATATACAAAATTTGAGGAATACAAAGCTACAGTCTAAATTTGAAGGATATCAGACAAGTGTTGAATTTTAAAAATTATTGGGGTCATATCAGCTTGGTCACTTGGCCAAGATCATGCCTATACAAGGCACGGCTGCATCGGATTTGCAATTCATCCTTTTAATCTTCTGTTGCTAGTGGAAACAGACATGATGCTCCTGGAAGTGGACAGGGATGACAAAAATTACTGTTACAGCCTCAAACAAGCCTATTTATCTCTAGTATTACAGGTGCATAGTACAGTGAAATGGGGCAATTAGATTTAAAAAGGAGGGAAATTAGGATTCAGCTGTATGTATGATACTTCTGTGTGAAATGAGCTGTTATTCTAACTCATTTCCCTGAAGCTAGGCATCCACCTCATATAAATGTGGGAACTGATACTTAGAGCTCACCTTCTGAAAAGAAGCCAAGAATTAACTTCTAATTTTGAGTTAATCAGAAGAAGGATAAAGCAGTTTGGAGAAGCATTGACACACCTTTTTACACATTTTATAGACAAACACTAGAAATTATTTTTCAAAGCCTTTGAATCAGTATCTTATACCTGCACACAGCCCCATGGTGTGACTTTCAGAATCATGGCTTTTGTACTATTATTTTCTTATTTCGTAAGCTATTTGTAACATATGCAATATATTTTTACAAACCTTACATATATTCATTAATGCCATTATATTAAAAATGTCAAAAACATTTGAATGACTAATTTTAAAATTATATCCATTACTTCAGTTTTGAAATTTATATTAAAAAAATCACACTTCTTTTTTT
>NW_008688579.1:49650-57064 GCF_000695815.1 Acanthisitta chloris | reverse complement strand
TCAGCCTTTTCCTCATCTTTGGTGGCTGTTCCCTCCCATGTCCAATGAGAAATGAAGGTTTTCCTTGCCCTTCCTTTTGCTATTGATGTATTTATAGAAACACTTTTTGCTGTCCCTGACAGAAGTGGCCAGATTTAGTTCAAATTATACCTTTCTCTCCCTAATTTTCTTCCTACATGACCTGACTATATTCCTGAACTCTTCTTGTGTGGCCTGCTCTTTTTTCCAGAGTTGTTAAGCTCTCTTTTTTGTCATAATTTCCTGCAAAGTCTCCCCGTTCAGCCAGGCTGGCTGCCTTCCCCGCCAGCTTGCTTTAAGGCACACTGGGACAGCTGCTCCTGCACGTTCAAGACTTCTTTCTTGAAGCATGTTCATCCCTCCTGGATCCCTTTGTGTCCAAGGACTGTTTCCCAGGCTACACTTTGAACCAGACTTTTGAGCAGGCCAAAATCTGATCTTCAACTGCTTCATCTTCTTATGAACTGCTGTACTGATTTGGCAGGCATAAAGCTAGTTTTCATCACAGCAGCTTGTATGGGTCCATTTTTTGAATTTGTAACCCTAACAGCGTTAATAATGCAAGGATATTTCAGCTATTGCTGAGCAGTGATTACACAGAGTCAAGGACTTTTCTACTTCTCATGCTGCTCCACCAGGAAGGAGGTTGGAGGTACACAAGAAGGTGGAAGGGCACGTGGCCAAAACAGCTGACCCCAGCTGACCAAAGGGATGCTCCACATCATATAACATTTTTGCTCAGCAATAGAACTGGGGGAAGAAGGAAGAAAGGAGACATTCAAAGTCAGGGTGCATGTCTTCTCTAGTAACCATTATGTGTGATGGAGCCCAACTTTCCTGGGCCATTTTTGTCTGAATACCTGCCTGACTATGGGAAGCAGTGAATAAATTCCTTGTTTTGCTTTGCTTACATGCAGGGCTTTTGCTTTTCCTCTTAAACTGTCTTTATTTCAACCCGTGATTTTTCTAGCTTTTACTCTTCCAATCCCTTCTCCTGTCCAATGCGATGAAGTGAGTGAGATGCTGTGTGGGGCAGAGCTGTGTACTGGGGCTAAACCATGACAGAGGTCTTAAAATTTTTCACTAACTTATATTATCTCACACTTAAAGTCATGAAAATATATAAATTAGCTAAAGTACTCAATTTTTAAGATTCTATGTTAAATTCTAAATACTTCATAATATGCAAAATAAAATAGAAAGTTAAATTAAAATTAAAAATAATACTTGCTGGAAGTGTACAAGCTCAAATTCAAATCAAACTAAAATATTGCTTTCATAACCAGTTTCAGGAATATAGAAAACTTTCCATAATACTTGGACCTTTTACTGTAATGATTTTTCACCAGAATCTCCAGATTCCTATCGATTTGTTTTGATTAAAATAACAATAAAAACACTCACTCCAAGTGTTTTTAGAGTAACTTAACATACTCATCATACTATGGATTTCTGGGAAAGCATTCCAGTCTTTCTACACACTAGATCCCCTCATAGACTCAGAGATTTAACATGTATACAGAAAGTATTTCTGTCAGCAAGGCAATCTTCAATACCTGGTCCTCTTTTCAATAACTATTCATGTCCAGCCAACTTCTGTAATTAAATATGCATTTTAGTTGAAATAAATCAGGACAAACTGACTCTCAGTGATCCTTCAGAGACGAAATTTATTTCCACAAAGAGAGAGTACTATTTCAAGGTTTGAGTTTTTTTGTTTTGGTTTGGTTTTTTTGGGGTGGGGTTTTTTTTGTTTGTTTGTTTGGCTTTTTGGGGGTTCTTTTATTTGGTTTGGGGTTTTTTTTTTAATATTTGAATAAAACTGTAGTTCCATAACACTGAAGGAATATGTCCTGGATATGATTTCAAACATAGCCAATAGATGAAAATAATTCTTTTTTTCCCCAAATATTTTACAAATGTGCATTTTATTGCAATATCAAAGCATCACAGCATTAAGTGTCACAAACCACTATAAAGATTGGACACAGTTTCAAAGTTCCCTTAGTGACTCAAATCTTTCTGCATTTTTGTGAATCATTATGCTGTAAAAAGAAAGCATCAACCCTCATATGTATTAGATCTAAACAACACGTCAGACTACTGTCCAGAGATGGTTTACACCACCAGCAGTAAAAAATTAAGGCTGATATTGTTCATTAGCATAGGGAAGTACAGCAAACTCCAATTGCCATTATTCTTTTCCTCTAACAATCCTTGCTGAAACACATTCAGGGCAAGAATGAGATGGAAGAAAAGAGAATGGCGTACTGACCAGGACTAAATTTAGGTTCCCATGTCTCAGTTAATTCCTCTTGTTTTTTAATCGTCTTGTCTCTGCCTTGAGAAAAGTACATACTGTTTCTTCCCACTGAGGTCAATAGGAGCTTTACATATATAGCACTTGGCCTCTAGAGATCATTACTTAATTGAGGTACAAAATAAAAGTGCTGTGACGGTGTTCATTAATCCAAGGGATGAGAATAGGTCAGTGTTTAAACTAACACAGCAATAACAATGGATTTTGCATTCATGTCAGTGCAGAATATTTAAACCTCAGGGAAGAACTGTCATGGTCTACTCGTCCAACTGTGAGAGCTGGCCTCCTCGAGCTATGTTTTGAATAACTGTCACAGGAGAGCAAAAGCTTCTTCTTCAGAGCCTCAAGCTCCCAGACTGTTTAGTCTATCATGATGATAAAAACTCTGAGGAGGTATTTTGTATGTGAAACACATTTTTAAAGTTATGCCTACATGATTTTGCATAGAGTTCCGTTTTTTATCTTTGTGTCAGCAAAATGCATTGCTGAATCACATAATTCAAACAAAACTTCGGCTATCTGAAGGAAAAAAAACCCACAAAGGTATGACTTACATAAGACAAGTGTGTTTTATGTTTGACATGGAAAATTAGATGCCCTATCTCTGGAAAGGTGCAAGACCAGGTTGAATGGGGCTTTGAGCAGCCTGGTGTAGTAGAAGGCATCCCTGGCCATGGCCAGGGGTTGGAACTAGATAGTTTTTAAGGTCTCTTTCAACCCAGAATGTTCTATCATCCTATGTTTCTAATGAATAATATATATAATTTAGGTTACTAAACGTAATTTAATTAAAATATGATTTACCAATTTTCAAATAGTTCTTTTCCTTCAAGCCATCTCTAAAACATTTATCTTCACTAAAGGAAAAATTTTTGAAAATATTGTTCTCTAACTTGATTTGAGCTGAATACTCAGTTTAAGGCCAGCATTTTGGTCCATAGAGTAAGTTAAAATATATATATATTTCATGATAAAGAATGAAATTAACTATTCTATACACAAACCCCCAAGAGATTGGAATCTTTCTAGAAATGCAGTTAGATCTTAGATAATGAGACCCAGAAGCAAGATCTGAAGCTGTTGTTTTGTCTTTCAGTGGTTCAGTTTGCAACCAGCATCAGAACTACCTCCTAATGCTTGAAGCCAGTGGCTCCTCCTTCTGGCCTTCCCATGTTTCTGTTCTTTAGACAATAGGCAGAGAGAGAAGGACAGCTGAAAAGGTTCAGATCAAACACTCAGCATTCGTTTTGGTGGCTTTTGAAAACTGAGAATTGAAATAAACAAATGACAAGTACTGAAATCAGAGATATTACTTTACAGTGAATCAATCCTTTTCTGCTTTTCAGAAGCATTTGCATCTTTTTTTCTCTTAATAATTTGTTAGTATGTACTAATCATGTTCAGTTTGTGATTCCCTCGAACATGTCCATATTGGTTTTCAAGGGACCACCTGATCTAACAGCTATTCTGGAAGAAAATACACTCCATTCCCTCCATTTCTCATTTACAAGACAGTATACATTTACATCAAAGGTTTCTATGCTCATGAAAACTACTCTTTGGCCAGGACAATATAGCATCACTGAAATTTTTAAGAACTTAGGTGTTCAAATGAGATATGCAGTAAAAGGAGAAAAGACAGTGCTCATTTTTACCACTATGGCCATGTCCTGAAGAAACCTCACAAAGATTCATCTTTTCTCATATCACATTTCTACAGAAATATCTGCAGTGTTTTCCCTTTGAAAGTATTAATTGCCATCACCTGGAACACTTTTGCTACTGCTTGAAACAGTGCAACTTCTGTTTACCTTAAATTGCCTTCTTAAATTTATCATGGATATTTTAAAAGAAAGTTATTTGTCATGAGGATATGTATGTATAATTTAGGAAGTAAGTTTGAAATTAATATTTCAGCTATTTCCAAGACAAAAAACATTTAAAACACTGCTGCTTAAAAGAAGAAAAAAAAAGTTTCCTCTGAAGAACACCAATTTATCTCCTGAAGTACAAATGTTTTCCACTTCTTACCTGATAGAGGTCCTCCTGCATCCACCATTTGTAGTTTCTTTTTTGGTGATCATGTTTATAATTTATTCTACTGGAATACTGTCTGTAAATATCTTCAGGCTCTGGAACTATCCAGCAACATGCTATCATATCTCAGCCTAGGGACACAGCTGACCATAGAATATCTCATGTTTGAAGGGACCCATAAGGATCACTGAATCCAACACAGGTTCCTTGCAGGACTACCTAAAATTAACCATATGACTCAGAGCATTGTCCAGATGCTATTTGAACTCTGCCAGGCTTGGTGATATGACAATTCCCCTGAGGAGTCTGTTCCAATGACCACCCTCTCAGTGATAAACTTTTGTATAATGTCCAATCTGAACTTTGTCTGACCAGCTTGCTTTTATTCAAAAGGGAGAAAACCCAAAACAACCCCCCCCTTGATTTCTCCTGTACTCAATTGCTACAAACAAGATGCACAGAGAGACCTATACATACACAACCAGTTGGCAAGTAATGACTGACACCATACACAGCTCCTATATACATGTGTTCGGTTACAAACACAAATTCTGTTTAGTTATATACATTTTCCAGAATGCAAACATCCTCTGTCAACACATTATAAAAAAGTGCTTGCAAACTGACTTTTCCCTCCTATGGCTGCCTCAGCATATAAACTCTTATGGTGTCCTGCTTTACCTAAACTACGTAGTACAAGAGCTATTATTATACTCAACAAATAGGAGAACACCTCTTGGTCCACATTCCTTCCTGGTTTTCAAAGGGCCAATTGCCTGCCACTGCTAAGTGTGCTTGAATACATATCTTAGGACTGCCGGACTAAGATAGTAAAGTCTTGGTAAAATACTTTGTTTCTTGTAGAAAGCTACAGTTAGGATGCTGTGCTCTAATCTCAACAGGCTACTCATTTACACACAGTGAAATGCGCAGGAGCTGACTAATCACATTACAAATTCTGGTCCCATCAGGACGTTTTATTAACACACATTTCTTTCAAGGCAGTGGTGCAATGTCATGTGGAAGACATTGCAATCACGGGCAGCGCACAATTACAACTGAAACCAGATTTGTTGGAAGCTGTGAGCAGTCACAGCTGGAAGCAATTGTGAGCAACTATTCACAGTCAGAACTTGCCTTCCCTCCCACTCCTTGGTTGAGGATAGCTTATAAAACCATATAAAGCCATACAAAGGTAGAAGGAAAACCAAATATTTTACTTCTAGCACCATGCAGCCTGCATTGATCATTACCATACCTTTTGGTGAAAACCAATCACATTCTGAGAAAAAAAAAATCAATATTTAAATACATAAACAAAATTACCAAGTGTATAGCTTTCAGTGCTCTGGCTTCTTTAGACAGCTATTAAGATCTTTTCATAAGCATAGTCATTGATCAAGGCATGACTAATACATGCTCAAATGGTACTGGAAATAGCCAAGACAAGTTAGGAAGGGCTGTACCAGCCTGATGAAGAGGAATGTGATAATATATATGACTTTGCTATACAGACAGCTAAAGCATGGAAGTATACCAGGTATAAATAACATGGCTCAAAAGGTAGGATAATGACATGAATAAGGAATATAACTAGAAGGTAAACGAATCTGGGTACAAAAAACATTATGTAATGACCTACCAAGAAAAAAAAAACGAAATGAAAAACACAAACAAAAACCCACCCATAAAACCCCACAAAAAACCCCAAACAATCCCCAAAAAAACACAAACCAAAAAACCTCAAACAAACCACCAACCAAAAAACCCAAAAACTCCACTAAACAAATTTTCAGAGACTGGTGGGCCCCAAAAAATCATTTGCTTCTTGCAAATCTGAATTTATTCAATACTCAATCACTAAATCAGTGAGCTAGTGGGATGTTTAGAAAAATGAAAGTGACAGATTATGGGAGAGAAAAACATTCAATAGCTAAGAAAAGTCAGAAATGAGAGATAAAAAGAGTTAAGGCAGAAAAAGGATGCACTCTTGATGCACTCATTAATATCAACAGATCTTTTATTTTAGGAATAATTTTGGAGTTTACTACTTACATCTGCAATGTAGCAAAAGACAGAAAAGTCAGCAAGTTTTTAAACTCTATACACACACATGTAGATTCACATAATTAATGTAATAGAAATAAAGCAAACTGGAGTTTTGGAGTAAGACATCAAGATTCTGTTAATCCAAACCTAGACTCTCTAAACTATTTAACTCTTATTTAACTGGTTTCTTTCACTGGATGATCAGAAAGTATAAGATATGAAAGACTGAAGGTAAAATGGGCAATTGTTTCAGAGCATTTCCAGCACTTACAGAATCATTCAGGAAACAAACTGGAGGAGTGTCTGATGCACTTGAAGGCTGTGCTACCCTTCAGCGGGACCTGGATAGGCTGGAAAGTTGAGAGGAGAGAAACCTAATGAGGTTCAATAAGGGCAAGTGCACCTGGAAAGGAATAACCTCAAGTACCAGAAGAAGCTAGATGATGACCTACTAGAGAGCAGTTCTGCTGGAAAGGACCTGGGAATTTTGGTGGATGACAATCTGACTATGAGCCAGCAGTGTGCCCTTGTGGCCAGGATGGCCAGCAGTATCCTAAGGTACCTCAGGAAGAGTGTGGCCAGCACATCGAGGGAGGTTATCCTCCCACTCTATTCAGCTCTAGTGAAGCCACATCTGGAGTATTTGTCCAGTCTGGGCTCCTCAGTACAAAATGGTAAGGAATTACTGGAGGGTCCAGTGGAGGGCCACAAAGATGCTTAAGGGACTGAAGCATCTCTCTTATGAGGAGAGACTACAGGAGCTGGGCCTGTTTAGTCAAGAGAAGAGAAGACTTAGAGGGAATTTCATTAATGCATAAAAATATCTCATAGGTGTGTGTCAAGAAGATGTTGTCAGACTCTTTTCAGTGGTGCCCAGAGGCAGGATGAGGAGCAAGGGCCATAAACAAAAACATAAGATGTTCCAGTCCACCACAAGGAAGAACGTCTTTACACTGAGGATAGCAGAGCACTGGTACAGGCTGCCCAGGA
>NW_008688579.1:29618-49610 GCF_000695815.1 Acanthisitta chloris | reverse complement strand
CTCTCTCTCTCTCTTTCTCTCTCTCTCGCTCCCTCTCGCTCTCGCTCTCGCTCTCCCTCTCTGAAGACATTCAAAACCCACCTGTACAAGTTCATGTGTCACCTACTCTAGGTGGCCGCACCTTGGCTGGGGGTTGGACTAGATGATCTCCAGAGGTCCCTTCCAACCCTAACAATCCTGTGATGACTTTGAAGTAATTTTGTATTCATAAATTTAGAAAAAAAATTGCAGCAGTTTTCTTTTGGATACATCAAGTTTCTATAAATTGTTTTGCATTCATTAAAAACCAAAATACCTAAACTAAAATGTAATGTGATTATTTGTTCAGCACCTTTAGTTTAACCTTTTTACAGTATGCATTAAAGTAGAACCACAAGAATCTGTGCAATTTATATCAGGCTACATAGCTGGACACAAAATTCAACATTTTAAGAGGAATATGAAAAATAAATAAAAATCTGATGCTGATTTAGGGAAGGATCCTTTTAAACAAAATAGATATTGAAACATGACAGTTTAACAAAGATAATGGTGTATGGTTCTTTTACCTTCCTGGCCTTTTGAAGATAAAAGAAGGAAAAAATCTAGAGTGGCAAAAAAAGAAAAAGTCTCTACGACTTATTTTTTGTTACATAGTTTGGTTTTCTTTTAGTTTTAAGTGTCTTTCTACTTCAATATTTGGGGTTTTTTTTGATAGTGTAACAAGTGAACATAAACCTGAAACAATTGTTGAATACAGCAAGAATGTCTTCTTTTAAAACCAGGAGGATCTTTGTTTTAGAACTCCAATTTTGACAGCAGAAAAGCAGATAAAATAGCTATGAAACTTCAGTCAGTTAGTGCCATGATATCCTGGAAGTTAAACTAAGTTCTGTGCAACAGATTTCCAGTTTTGCTTTTGATTTTTATGTGCCTTTCCCTTGCCCAGCTGGATGTGAGCAGCTTCTGAATGGAAGGTACTCTGCTGCATTGGTATGGTACCAGGGTACAGTTTCCCTGCTTGATGGGCAGAATATATGATCATATTTAAGACCTCACTGATGTCATTATGTAACTTCAAGCTGGCTTATGTGCAACTGGCTTAAAGACTCTGCAAAGCACATTACACTTGTTTTCAGCCTACAGAATAAAGTTTGCTTGTATCGATTTTCATACTTACTGTACATACCTCTTAGAGTGCTGTGAATCAGATTTTCATCAAGAGCACTCACAGTGGTATAGCTAGTTAAGACTGACACTGTATGCATAAGACTGTGATTAGCCCCGCAATGTTAATTTCAAAATTAAGAACTTCAATGCCCTGCCCTCTTCCTTCCTTCAACCTCCCCAAAAGGTTATCCTTATCTGGAAACAGCTATCTCCCCCCACTCCCATCATTATTGTCTATGTTAACATCTACCAACTACTATCAATATCTCTTTTCTAGCCTGATGACATTAAAATCGTCCTAATCCACTACTTGCTTATGTCTCAGAAATGAATCATAAATTTTATTTTATTATTTGAAAGCAATATGAGTTTAAGTGATATAAATGGTCAGTTTAGTGCAAGAGAATTAAAGGTAGCAGTGAGATGTGTAGTCTACAGACAGCTAATACCCACTTATAGGAGCAGGATACCAAAAAAAAATAATTTCAGTCTTTATTATAAGTTTGCATTTATTGTTACTGAAAATGCATACTTTCATTATGATTTTTTAAGCAATAAATAAAGGAAAAAATAAAAAATACTTCAGCAACTGATAAAGTCAGATTATTGACAAAAGGAGAGCAGTGTGGTTAGATCAACTTTATTATGCTCAAATAAATTTCTGAATAGGTTTCACAAGGCTACAATATTCATTGAGACTCAGGAAAACCAAATTCAATTATTTTTATATAGCTGAAATAAATATTATTCAGTACAAAGATAGCAAAGTGTGGAAAAATATTAGGAATTCATTTATACCAACATTCACAAACACAAATTACACAAAAACCAATACAAAAGATTGTGAGAAAAGACATATAATCATATCGCTGAACTATTTAAGAATATGCCAAGCCATCAGTTCAGACAACTAAATCTACAAAACAGAAAAAAAACCCCAAACCATCAAACTGAAATACAAAACCAACAATAGAAAAAAAGTCTGTTGCGCAACAAATATCTTGTGTGGAAGAATGATTTATAAACAAAAAGAAAAAGGTTCAACTGTCAAAGTATGAAAATATAGATGAATCAAATGCATCACTTCAGACAAGGTCAGGAAGTTCTAAAACACTTCTTTTTTTCTCCTCCCTTCATAATGTTTCTTCTGTAGCTGTGACCAAATGTCTTATCTAATCACACCGTAAACAGCAAAAATGAAAGGAAAAAAAACCCAATAAAGCAGAAACAAAACAATAAAAAACCAACAGGCTCTATAAAGTCTCTATCAAATTTTTTAGAATTTTATGTTACTATTACCAAAATCAAACAAACAAACAAACAATTCTGTAACTGAAGAATAGAAGTTTTTCCTCTGGAATCACTAATACTTCAGTCCATTCAAATTTAATTTAACCACACTCTGTAAGGTTTACTCAGTATTCATTACAGTATTGAAATAGTATTATAAATGTACTACTCATATGCATAGCTGTTCTTTAGACTGCATATCATGTTTAAACAGAGAATAAGTTTAAATAGAGACAACATTTTTTAATTAATAGATAGACTGAGAAATTAATTAGCAGAATGGCAATGAGGAGTGGGACTACTTCCAGAACTTTATTCTGGATATAAAATTTTTATTCTTTTTCTCCTAAAACTGCTTTTGGACAAAAAGACTCTTATCTACCTCATCATTGTGAGAACATGATGGAAGGAAACAAATAATAAGTTCAGAAAGCTAACTTTTTGTAAGAGCCTGTTAGCTATATTCACTACAAGGAAAAATAGCTCAGCATGGATTGCTCTATTATTTAAGTGCTAGGATATTAATTACCTGAGATTCAGCCTCTAATAAGACATTCATGCTGCTTTGTGTGGGTGGGAAAATATGTACAATAGGCACAGCAGAAAATTTGTCTATGAACATTATTCAAATTAAGTTTATTGCAGAAGTTTTCTTCAAAAACATCATTGATCTTGAAAACTAGTGATCAGTGGAGGAAGTGAAAAATTAACAAAACCAAGCTTTTACAAGCTTTTTTCCAATAATGTTGAAGAAATGGATGTATCTCAAGTATATGTATATGCAAATTTTCTAAACTGAGTACAGATAGTTTGCAGCTGAGTTAAACAGGAATTATTTAAATTTGCATAATCCCAATCAATGTTGCTTTTATAATATAATGTGTAAGTCATGGATGGTTTCATTTCAGTGCAATTATGCCAACAATTTAAAATTAAGACCTAGCAAGGACAATGGAGATTACAAGAAAATATGATGACATCTCTCTAGTGTAGACTTATTCCCATAATACTTCTCTATGATGCTGACTGTTAAGAAATCAAACTGTGATCTCAATTTTGCATACTTTCACCCCCAATGTAAATTTAAAAATCAAGAACTTGAATGTCCTACCCCCTTCCTTCCCCCAACCTCCTCTGGAAACAGCTATCTCACTCCACCCCCATCTAGAATGTAGACATGATTTATTATATTTTAGCCACTCCTTTACAATCTTCTAACCAGGAAAGAAGATAAAATCATGGCTGCCTCTAGAACAATTTTTGACAGTATGCAGCATAAGTCAAAGTGTGGAGAAGAAGACAGTTGTGTTGGAGTGAGTCTTAAGCAGTAGGCTGGTAGAGGTCTGGCTAATACCTCAAAAGAGACTCAGGGTAGGCCTTGCCTTCACATATGCAGGCATGGGAATTTACATGCCCAGTTGTGCTACCTGATTTAGAAAGTTCATGTTACTTATATTACAGGTGGTGTCATAAACAGTGCAAACAAACTAAGGATGAGTATGTAATCATTCACTTGCCAAGCACACATGAATAATACCTTTGCCATTGCACAGAACCCACAAACACCAGGGCTATACCTAGCAAAGAATAGTTTGGCCTTAATATTTCTCATATATGTTCCCCAAAAATGCTCTCAGAGGAATGAAATTGTATCATCACAAAAAAATAAATGCTAACATTAAGCTGCTTAAGTCAGGAGGACCCCATGGAGTATACCCATGGTTTTTACTATACTGAATAGTACAGAGGCCATATGGTCCCTTTGGACATATTTGCAGCCAAAAACAGGTTGGTGCCCAAAAAAGAAAAAAGTAACATGAAAGGTCATATTGAATAAAAACACATTTGTGTCATATAGTGTCAAAATAATAGCCCAGACCCAGGAAATGTCAAGTCAAATCAAGTCACGAGATGTCTCTACTGCAAGGTCCTGTGTCTGATTGTACTTCATACTGGACATTTCAGACGATTTTCAAGTAGATGGTGTGAAGACTTGCATAATGTATGCTCTGCAAGGTGCACACACCTATCTTGTCACCACAATCTGCTTTATATGTCCTATACTCAACATCAGCCTTCCAAACTTCTGGTAAAATCAACAGTTAATGGTAGCAAAACAAAGTTGTTTTATTGTGGAGACCAAGAATATCTGCTCTTTGTAAATCTTCCCCATCTTCTGAATTGCTTTCAGCTATGCTTTTCTGTGCTGGAAGACACCTATTTCAGCTGAATCCCCTTAACTGAGCAGAAAATCCTATTGAGTGTTTACTGTTACTCAACTTTATGTACTGCATCCATCTCACCCAAATTAAATTATTTATAAATGGAATGTCCACTGTAAGTTCATCAAATAGTGTAAAAATACTGAAATTCCTCAGTTCTTTGATTTTTCACAGCCTAATGTTCTTTATGACACGTTAACCTTATGCAGGTGCTTCTCCTTTCCACAATTATTGTCTAAAACAGAAGCTTTGGTAAAATGTTTATCATTTTTTGATGATTAACATCAGTGAGGATAATTCTTATGCCTAGTACTTACAGCAACTCTTCACACCAATATTTTATTCAGTGTGAAAAAGAGACATAGATGTTTGGAGCAACAACAGATATGGGGAAATAATTCTAAGAAAATTAATGTAAATAAGTATAGCAATTCACTTTTCCTAGTAGATTCCCCCCCAAATGAGGATTTTTGTTTGTCAGAGTAAGCATGCAATGAGAAATCTCTTAAATGAATTTATTTACCAGTTTAGGTTTGCTATTTGTCAGTAGAAAATTATAGCTTATTAAGAATATTCCTTTTTTTACTAAACTTATTTCCAGTGTTAATTACTGGTTGTACAGCACAGACATAATTTCCAGCAGATTTATGTTAAAAGGCAATTATAGGAAACTGGCCCTGAGACAGATTATTCACACAGAAGAGAACACCACAGGCACTCCTGGACAGTCTGTGCTTATTGTCAAGGTCACACTGAAGTCACTGCCTCACAGCAATATCTCTCCATAGAGTTTTGTGTTGGGTTACCAATGTGTTACTGTACAAGTAAGGGCATAAAAATGGAGAACTACAGTGTTGACTACATCTCTGGGGACAACACCTACAGATTTCAGGGATACCTGTCTATATCTTTTCTAACAATAATCTGCCCCTTCCAGTTACACCTATCTCTTACACCTCAAATGAAAAGACATTTTCTAAGTAAGTAATGGCTGTTGCCTGTGCAGTGGATGAAGGTCATACATTTGTGGCATGGCACATAACAAATGGTTGGGAAAATGAGGACACTTCCAGCAACATATTTAAAGTTTACAGTGCAGCTTTTCTTAGTGTTCTGTTTCCCATTAAAAGATGTAGCCTGCCTTTGTACAGGACATGTATAAGGCTTTGTCAGTAATACTGAGCTTGTCATTTCAATGCTAAGTATAGACAGAATACTTCAGAGTAGTTGCTTGTTGGGAGAACAGACCTAACTCATACTCATCACTGCTAATAAGACTGTGTGGGATGAGGTCATGGTCTCAGCATATCTGATGTGACATGAAAACATTTTGTTCCTTGGTGCAATCAGCAGATGCAGCATCCATTCTCATTCTGCGATAACCTAGCAACAGCAGGATGTGCCTGCATGACCAAAACATGCAATTAACTCCCACTTCACAAGGTTTACAGCTCAGAAGCTCCACTACCTGCGGCTTGTTTCAAATGCCACAGCATGCTTTCCAAGTGATTTGAGCAACTGATTTGCTATGCAGACCTACACCCTTCTTTATTTTTTTTTTATTTTAATATAAATCATTTCCATAAGGTTAATCAGCTCTCACTGTATGAATAGTTACCATACATAAATTAGATTTTTTTTTTTAATGGATAGGCTGAGTAATTTATTTATTTTTTTTTACAAGTCTTCATTATTTAAGGTCATTAGCTATATTTAGGTCCTACTTTAAATGCACAATCACACCCACCCTCAAAGGTAATATTGTTGATTATCCCATACTGTTTGCGAGGTGATCCATTTTACATGACATGGCAGGGAAAAGGGCAAACAAACCACTGAGTGGCAAAACTTGAACTGGACAAACTTATCTCACAGAAAGTATAAAATCAGTCCTTTTACCTTGTCAGCCATCCATAGCTGGGATGATCCCCAGATTCTCTCTGCCAAATGTAGTCCCATACATCCCTGAAGCAAGCCAGTCCTTGGCTGTGTCTGCAGTTCTGCACTGTTACTGGCTGGATTACTCATGTGCCCTAACAGAGGGCAAAGAAAACTGTTGAACTCCTCATGACTCAAAGCAAAACAGGAAGGACTATGATAATTGTAAGGACTATGAGAAATTAAGTGTTTATTAATTTTGAGCACAACAGGAAAGCTGAAAATTCAGGACAGGTTCAATGCTCTGAGCTTTGATGAGAGGAGGAAGACTATATTAAGACGTCTTTTGAGAAAAGATAACAGGAAAGACAGAAATAAAAACATTAAATCCTTTACTTATTCTAATGCAACAAGATAAATGGGTAAACATTTTTCTGTACCTGAGAAGATATTTACATTTTCCAACAGAGTTTTTGAAACAATAAAATTCATGTGCCTGGTAAAGAAACACAATAACTAATCGTGAACAATTAGTCATAAGCCAAAGTGAGACAAACATGCTTACATTCAAATCATTATTTATAAATAGCAAGACATTTTAACTACCAAAGCAGTATGCAGACATTTTTGAGCTGTGTAACAACAAAGATATGGATGACAAACCAGTGATTCCACAGCAGATGAAACAAAAGTCATTTGTCCTATATGTCTGGAGCCCAAAAGAAATATACAATATCAACATGAGGAATTTAACTATACAGGAAGTCATACAGATTTGATTCGATCTCAAAATAGCCCAGACACACCTTGGGTTTGCTTCTTCATTTTTGAAAATGTAGAAATTTTCTTCTCTTGATATATTTGCATACAAGGCCACTTTGTAATTAATTCCAGATTTATGTAAAACCTATGCCCTGTACTGATTTTAATGAGCTATATTTGCAAAAAAACAATATAGGCAGTTTTCTACATTTTAGAAGCATATAGAGGCAACTGCTTTTGTTTGTGTTGTCAGAACAGTGACAGAAACTTCCTCTCTGCTTGTGCTGGAACTAGTCAGGCATAAGCAGCTGTAAACACAAATTGTGTTATCAACACATGTCCCTTAAACCATGGCCCATCCTCCACTTCCAAGTCCACGAAGCTGTTTGCTTGCAGAAAGGAGCTCGTGCTCAGATCTACTGACACTGGTATGAATGGACTTATAACCATCTGTGGCTGTTAATATTAGCTGACTTTTTTTCTGAGATTGATTCTAGACTAACTCTAAGAGTTTCCACCAATTTTTTTTCAAAGTCTTGGGAAAAAAATAAAGTTTTTTTACAGGACTCCACCCCAAATAAAAGGGAAAAAAATAATCAGCAAAGCATCCATTTTGAAAACTTTCTGCAGATTAAAAAGATCCTTCTTTTTTTTTTCTAACAACACTATATGATCCCTACATCTAAAAAGCCACTAGAATGGTGGCTATAGTACTGGCCTGGCACAAGAACACTGGTTTCAGGATTCTGGCCTGGCATAAGCAGGGTGGAACTTCTGCGAGCACTCTCACATCTCCCACGTGTACTCTGTTTTTCAGGCTGATGTCTAGTCTTGATATGGTTACCTAGCTTATTTTTATAAATCAATTTCTCACCTGTTTGTTAAGAAATGGCTTCAAGTGTACCTTCAAGTTTAATCTCTGCCAAATGAAAATCAGTTCTAAAGTGCTAAAAATACCTTTGTAGGAAGAAAAATAATTCCAAGTTTTAAACTACTAAGTAAATTATTACCATAAATTTATGGACATAAAATTATATTCTAATTACGGTCTCTTTCAGATTTAACATGTTCTAAAGAACTGCTGGGTATTGGCATTGCCCAACCACAAATGCCAGACTTAAAGTCTAGGGAAGTATTGTCTTATATCAGCAGAGTTTACCCTCTCTGTACTGTTTTTCCCAAATGCAGCTCCTTTTATTCTCAAAGAAACATAAATAGTATTTTTCTCTCTGCTCATTCTCACTTTTCTTCTCTCACACCCAATGTGCCATACTATTATTTTTTCCTCCCTATAAGAAAATCTGGTCAAAAAATCATCCAAGGCATTCCGAATGAGAACTGAATAACTTTTGAACTTCTGATCTTTATGTGCACAGTCTCTTGCCTTCTCTTTTGGCAGAAAATCATGATTACGATCATTGTGGAATGGATGTGTCAGCAAAACCAGCACCAAGTATTTTGATAAGATTTGCACTCTTGTAAAACAGATCTTTGTGTCAATGTGTCATTTATGTCTTCTCCATAGGACAACTCTATTCCTTTTTTCCAGTCAACCAGCTAGTCTGTGGCAACAAATGCAAATTCAGACTGAGTAAAGATGTTGGCCAGAGATGCAACCACAACAGTGATTTCAGAGCAGGTGTACCTAGAGGACATCCCTTTAGCTCCTCCTGAGCTCAAATGAGAGTCCCAGGCAGGTGAGTACATGTAGCTAACAACATCTACCAATTCCAGTTTTTAATATGCCTACCTAACAAAAACATTATTTCTTTAAAATGTTGATCTTAGAGTTTGGCAGCTGCCATGCTTTTATTATTGGGCAAATCTGTTAAACACATTCAGTAATATTAGCATAACTACTAGCTATAGTAATTATAGCTAGCAATGGCTATAGCCCCTTTCCTGCAAACAGCTGCCAAAAGGAACACTTAGGTATTTCAACAGCCTACTCAGCCTCAGCTGGATCAAGTTATTCACATTGGTAACAGTAGTACTAAAATGCATGTTTCACCAAGATTATAGTCCACACATCTGAGGATGAGAGATATAGGAGTTTTATGGTTTATATGTAGCATCATAGAAGTTTAATAATTGCCTAAAGCAGTTTCTACTTTTCAACTGAAATAAAGATCCCTTATTTGAGTCCCAGACTTTTTTAAAAATAGTAATATAAGTAATATAATACTTATTATTGCTGATAATAAAGTAATAGTAATATAAGTGTTCCCTATTATCTACTTAAACAATTGCAATTTTGAAAATGAAATAAGTATCTATTTTATTGAATTAGGTCATTTGTGTCACATATCTGAGGAAAGAAAACAAATGTTCTGTCTACTACTTAATTTTCTATGAAACTCTAATCTATAAAACATGAGCTGTCATTGCTGTGCTGGGGCTGGCTGGCAAAGGCAAAGAGAACTGTTCCAGTGTCACAGAGTGAACCTGCATCTATAATGCTCAATTTTTAAATATATTAAAGAAAAAATGCATCTTCACACTTGGAAGGCACTTTCACCCAGAGGATAAGAATGCTAACAGATCTTTATTTGCATTGCTACCTTGAATACACTTGTGAGCTTCAGTAAATTTTCTACTTCAGTAAATTTTCTTCCTGAAGGTCAATTTCTTCATGCAAAGAAGCAAACTAACAGCATTAATTTTACTTTATACAGTTCCTAATATGCACTGAAATCACCTGAAGTGAACTAAAGTCCTCAGACAGCATAATGACCATTATGCTCACTTGTTAGCTTCAGAGAAAGCAATAGTTGAAAGTAGGCCATGAAGGAACACCCTGCACAGTTCATGATTTACTATCAGTTAATTGTAAATCTCTCATAAATATCTTCTTGCCCAAGAGAGGAAGACTCATTAGGCCCTCTGTATCATCTCAACTACTTGCAGTCTATTACCATGTTAAGAAAAGATAAAACTTGGCAAGTAAACTATAGAATTTTTTTTAAGCATGAGAACTTATAGAGAAATTCAGTTACTGCAAAGGAAATTATTTTTTTCCTATAAAAAGTTATTTTGATTACAGAATTGTGTTATTCAGATGACCAAAAAAACCCACAAAACAACAACAACAAAACAAAACCAGAAGAGCAGTCTCTCTGATACTACAAGAAATTATTCTTATTACATTTCCTGGAGTCTATTCTTCATTGTACTATTTATATTCTGGACACAATTTATGTGTTAATTTAGAGAACATTGTTGGTCTGTTTGGTATTTTTCCCCTGGACTTTCTCATGATTTTCATGGTTTTTAGATGGTCCAATACTTGAATTTGCTAGGATCATTACAAAAGGACAAGGATGAAAGCAGTTTATTAATGGAATAATTTTTGCAAAGAATATAGCCTTTTTATGATTGCTTAAAATTATCTTCCATTTCTTACCATTGTTATTAGTAAAAACATGATTCTGTCATTGCATAAGGCAGCCTAAAAATCAACAGAAGGGGCTTTTGTTTCTTAAATCATACCCAGAGCCATTTTCCATTTGAATTGGATGTGTATTTATAACATACACCAGAGATCATAATTCTGCACAGATTTTTGTAGGGCAACATTTGTTAAACCAAGCTACCATCCATGACCAATCTTGCTGGAATATTTTCTACACCATTGCAGTTTAGAAATATATATGCACATGCATACACATGCACATGAAAATAGTTTATTAAAATAGTTTATTAAAATAATCAGCATGTATATGTCTGACAATGCCTGTAACCTTAAAAAATTAAAGGAAGCAAGTATAATATGTGAAGCCCTAAGTCTATAGGCTGCAACTAGCCTAGAATGATACAGAGTTAGTATCAATAATTCACATTCTTTATCTTACATTATTTTAAAAAATTTATAAACTCTCATACAATTAATACTGATTCTTCAACTGAAGAACTTGAAGTCTTACTTCTTAACTCTCAGTTGAAGACAGTGGGGATTTTTACAGCAATATCCCTAAAATTCTATTAACATATTTTTATAAAGGCTTTTGACATCACTATTACAGAATGAAAGCTACATAATTTAATTGTAAAATATTATTCCTCTTACAAACATCCTTCCAATCCAGTGAAAGATTCAAGATATGTAAACCCTGTCAAAAGGAATGTTTCTGTATTTTTCCCAAACTGGACTTCAAGAGAATAATATGAATTTTTTGCTTCAGTTTTACTTTTTTAAATAAAATTGATCTTGCAATTTCTATAACAAATATTTTCATAGAATGGAAATTAAGTGTCTGTTTTTCTGATGATTTATTTTGAAGTTTTCATATTTTTATGAATTCAAGGAATTGGTTAAATCATAGTTAAAAGGTTTTGTCAGCTTAATTAAATAGTAGCTAGAACAGACAGCACAGATTACTTTTCACTTGTCAAGCAAGGTGGAGAAATGCAGTAGTCTTATTTTGGAACCTGGATCTGTAGAAATGATTTTCCACAAAAGGCAGCCTGTATATTGTGTGTGGCATAAATAGAGAAGAACTGACTTCTCTCCAGCACGTGCTTTTTTACACACATAATTGCAGTTCCTCATTGCAACTTTTCTGTGATACCAGACGAGCAAAGTCAAAATCTGGAAAAGACCCCCAAGTCATTTCATCTATAACTGAAATATAGGGAATTTAACCAAATAGGTTCAGTTATCATTGTTGACTTGACTTGTCAAATAAAGGGAGGCTTGTTTGGTGAAGTAAGCTGACTTTGCCAAAAGCAAGAGCAGAGAATGGACATCAGATAGGGGTTCATTGTTTCTTTTTAAATAGCATTGGTGCTCATAAAGATAGATTCTAAACAGAATTGGTCTTTTATAAATGGTTTAATCAAAAGCAAAATATTATCTTCTGTCACAGAATCCAGTCCAAATCACAGAATCGCAGAATGGGTAAAGTTGGAAGAGATTGCAGGGGGTCATATGGTCCAATCTCCCTGCTCAAGCAGGGTCATCCTACAAGACATTACACAGTTTGTGTCCAGATGATTCCTGAATATATCCAGTGAAGGAAGCTCTACAACCTCTCTGGCCAATCTGTTCCAGTGTGCAGTCACTTCCACAGTAAGGAAATTCTTCCTCGCATTCAGGTGGAACTTCCTGTGCATCAGATTCTGCCTCTTCCCTCTTGTCTCTATTACTTGGCACCATCAAGAGCAGCCTGGCTCCATCCTCTTGACACACTCCCATCATATACTCACAGACATTGATAAGGTCCCCTCCCAGTTGTGTCTTCTCGAGGCTGAACAGGCCCATCTCCCTCGGCCTATCCTCATCAGAGACATGCTCCAGTCCCACAGTCAAGTTCAACACTTTGTGTTGTGTTGTTTTATTGTTAGGAAAAACTCACACCACCTCAGTGGTTTGCTGAAAGAAAAATTTAGGGAAGAATTGTGATTTTGCTTTTTACAAAAGTTTCTACACAATAATCTTATTTTCATTGGGTTTTTTCATTTCCTAGCAATAAAAAAACACATTTCTTACTTTGTGAGATTTGTCCCTCTTGATTTAATATCTGAGTTATATTAAATAATATTTCATTGTTTATTGCTAGGAAACAACCATATAGTTAAGTAGAATCAATGCCTAATAACACAACAAAGATTGTAAATTAAGTAGTAGCGAATATTCTCTAAGCTAAGGCATTACAAGGCACAGTTTCCCACTACACTACATGTTAAAAAGCATCTAAATAAAGAAAAAACACATTGGAATGTTAAAGAAATAAAAATAAACAAAACAGATCCATTTGACCAAATCACAGACGGAGCAAGAGAGGCCTTGATCTGCATAAAACTATACAAGAAGCTGTGTGTTTTGTTATACACTAGCTTTCAATTGAAACAAAAGCTCTAGAATGAGAACACTGAGATTCCCTCTGCAATAAAATAGGTTTCTGCAGTCTTTTACGCAGATTTCGAAACATCAGTGGACTGACAAGGTCTCTTACCACAGATTTTGCCTATATTTTTGACTCTTCCAAAGTGATTGTTTTTCAACAAAAGGTTTCCACTAGCACAGCACATTGGGCAGTCATCAGAATGACCACATTGTATGTTAGTCTTGCTGAGGTCAGAAACATTCTGTTGTGTTTAAAATGTCAGGAGCTGCTTATGAGCTTTGCTGAACGAGGCAGTAAATGGAGGCTCAGGAGAGCAGCAACAAGCTGTTGCTAGCTAACAGCAACAGTGTCTTTTTAAGCTGGAGATCTTCATTGGTTTAAATGGAGATATGCAAAGAACTTCTGATTTCTTAGTTTCAGGAATAAGCTATTGCACTCACAGACTAAACATAGATATTTTATAAAATGATATTTTATAAAATGAAAACTACCTTCTCTGTCTCCTTGGTAAGAATAAAAATACTTTAATTCAAGGTTTCATGTCACCCTCCTGACCAACTGAGTAGACATTTTTACTGCTTTTTTAATTTAAAAAAAAATTCAAAATCAGTGAATTAGGTGAAGGTGAAAAACAATCAACTAATAATCATTATTTGGCCACAAATGTAGCCTAGTCAGCCAGTGTATATTCTGAAATAATCACTTAGCTGTGAAATTAACAACTGAACCAATAAACTGAACCTTTTTCTTCTTAGTTTCAAGGATATTTCTTATAAAGCTTTATCAGTAGGACAATCCAAAGTAGCACAGTGTAGAAGTAAACCAAAATTCCCATGACAACATTCAAAAGCAATGATTACCAATGAAAAGAAATAATGTTAGATTTCGTTTATTTTAGCAGAATTTGGCTTCTGTAGAATTGCTAAGCGTAACTTTAAAAAAAAAGTCTGTCTGACAATGGTAGAGCTTCCACTAATAATACTTTATAAATAAATACTGTAAATTTATCTGGGAAATAATCTCTCTTTATAAAGGTGAGATACAAGAATGGGAAAACAACCATTAACAACAGTTGTTTTTCAGGTTTTTAAAAAAGATTAAACTGATTACTATTATTAGGTGCTCTATATACCTATTTTGATTAGGGGATTCAATCTTTTTTAGTATAATGGCAAGCATGTTCACAGTATGCAAACTTTAATTAAAAAAATCAAAACAAAACCACACAAAAATCCTGCAAAACTAAACCCCGCAGCTCTTACCTGTTGTAGCTCTTCTCCTCCCCTACTGGCAACATCTGCAAAAATGAACCGTTTTACCACCACAATTCTGCTCAACTGTAGACTCCAATATGAATAAAGCTATAACTTCAGTCTTCGTCCAAAAATAGGGACTGCTTTTGTACCTGGTTCGGAAAAGGTCAAAATCTAATCCACCCACATAGGTGCCGGCAACTACCTGAAAACTGATCAGAATGCATCAGCACCACCAGATAAAAATCTTAGACCCTTTGTAAACTGCAGCCTTACCAATTTTGCACCATACAAAACCATACTGCATAACCCCTTTCACACCTGAGTCATTTACCTTTCTGTGAATGGTGCCTTACACATCTGGAACTGCATAGGAAAAGAGACATTCTCTCCTTCAAACACTGTAATATTTATTAGACTTTTGTCCCTGCAAAATAGTGTTCATCCAGCCACACTTGAAATTATGAATACATGGTTCAAAACACAACAGAGCTTGCCTTGAGTATTTGTTAGATGTGGTTGTCCTGCTTACATCTACAATGTCTCATTAGTTGTGCCATTTAACTCCTTGCCAGTGGTACTAACCATGATGTAAGAAAACTCTTTTATCTCATTTAATTTTCAGATTAGAAAAACAGAAGCCAAATTGATTTCCCTCTCAATAGAGCTCCCTTAGTTAACGGCTGAAAATCTCAAACATTTTATTGTGGTGAGCAGTTAAAATTGGCAGTTCTTACTTTGTAAAGGGTGACCTAGATGAGACAGAGCTTTTAACCTGAACTCTTCTGAACATAACTGAGATATCTCCTTATCGGACATCCGTTTAGGACTATCAATGTCACAGTCACCTCACCTTGACAATTTTTGTGGGAGTGTCAGAGCAATATCCTGATGGTGCTTGGCTGATCTATTTCAGCAAAAGACTCAGTGCCATATGTGTTAGGTAATTGTATGTTCTTTTAATAGCTGCTGTCATACGATAGGAAACTCTCCTTTTATCACATCCACCTATTTTCAGGCATTAGTTCCACTTGAAATGCTATTGAGTAAAACTATACTTGCCTAAGGTAATACAAATGCATTATCTCACAGTAGCATGAAGATAAATGTACGGCACCTTTCAGAGCAATACTTCCTTGCAACCAGAGCATATAAACAAGAGCTGCGAGCTAATTTCTTTCAAAAGCTCAGGAGATGCTGTGGTCTTGAAAAAATAGTGTGTGGAAAGTCAAAGTAAAGAGCTAAATAGTTTGGGTTTGAGGAGGAAGGAAACAGAAGGGCAGAGGGAAGAAAGGTGTACAAATAGTAAGTTCTTTAGAGAGCATAAAGCTCAGTAAATCCTGAGCAAAACCCAAAGCCTTCATGAAATAAAACTTTATAGAAAATCTCTCATGTAAAACTCTTACCAAATGGAGGAGAATAAGCAGGGATTATTTCTGTCAGATGCCATAATAGAGAAGACCCTCTCCATTTCTCACAGGTATCTTGACTTTAGAAAGAAACAAAAATAGTAGTTTACAACCAGCTCTGAATGCTATAAACACAGGAGGAATTAAAACATGCTGTGTGCATGTGTATGCACACAGTGCCACTGATGATGAATGACTTGAGCTTTGAAATGGACCAGAGAGCCCAGATTTCTCTCTCAAATCTTTGCAATGTGCATGACTTTTCCAGTCAGCAGAGCAAGAGTCCTTTCACTGCTCCACTGAGGCTTTGAGTGCTCATGCAAATACTAGAGATCTGTGATTTCTCTCCAGGTCATGTTACCCCACCAACTTGTCAGGATTATACTGCTCTGCATTTGTGCCAGTTCGACCAGCTGCAGACCCAAATAATTTTCTCACATATGTCTTTCTCAACTCTACCCCATAGCATTCAGGCAGCAACATGTTCCTTCCTTTCGTCCTGTATAAAAGCAACAACTTCCTTTCACAGAGCTTTCTGTGATGTAATGGGATAAAACATCAATTTATCTCATTCTTGAGAGAAAAAAAAACAAACAAACCCCACATTTGTTCTGGTTCATGAATAAATTCTTCTCTACACTTTGAGTACACTTGGAAAAAAATTATTTTAATGTTCTTTTATTTTCTTTAAAGACACTTACTTAAAAGCTTATTTTTCCCTTCATGAACAAATATAAGCTCACTGTCTTCTGAACTACTGAATAGTGTTGAAGTCATAATTCAAGGGTTTGAACACATCCTGAAGACATAACTCCTACAACTAGGTTTAATAAAGAAAACTGACCAGCACTTAACTCTCTTATTTTGGGTCTTCATATGATAGAGTTCTGGGAAAGAAATAATTGTTTTGTTTCCTAAAAAAGTCTGGTATGTGGCTAGAGTTTTTTTTTTATATAGATTCAGCATCTAAAGAATCAATAACAGAATCATAGAATGTTTTTTGTTGGAAAGAACCTTAAAGATTATCTAGTTCCAACCCGCTTGCTATGTGCAGGGACACTATCTGGGCTCAAAGTCCCATCCAACCTGTCCTTCAACACTTCCAGGGATGGGGGGCACAACTTTTCCATCACTCTAAGCTTCCTGAATTAGTTGACTATGATTTTAGTTAAAAAAAGATATGTCATGGAAAAGGATTATCTAATCTACAACTCTTATTGCTTTTCAAAACTTAAAACACTCAGTGACAGACTCTAAAACACATGCACATATCTTTTAAGGAAAAAATTTCTACAAAATCAAGACCTAGGAAACAGAATATTTGTGTCTCACTTACACTCCAGTCCCTAAGAAATACATTCTTAGTGAAAATAATGCAAGTAGTCATCTTGACTTGTGGGTCTAAAAAAGAACTCTAACATGCACTCGATTCATTTTATATTGCTGTAAAATATCTTCCATTCCAGACTTTTTAATCCATGATCGGCTCTAAAGTGTGGCTTTCAACATACATTAAGTATATTTAAATACCTCTGAAATTACAGAATGGCATCATGGACAGATACAGAATAATTTTTTTATTTTTTTTAATGATTATTCCCGATTTCTGGAATTCCTGTTCTTGAGGAGATACAATTTCAGCCATGAGTATTTGGGTGTAGTGTCTTCATTTGGTACTGTAGTTAAATCACAAGTCCTTAATAAAAGACAAAGATTCTTATGTCATGCCCATGTGTTTTGTCTTGTTGTTTATGTAAACTAAAATTTCATTTTGGCAATGTCCTTTCATTTAAATATTAGAGCAAAAGTCAATGGGAAAGTTCTCACCCAAGAATTCATAAAAATGTCAGTTTATCAAAATAAAAATATTCAATTTTAACTAAGTTTTGATTAAAGTGACAGATTTCCATTACAGGCTGCCTAATGGTTTCCTGTCCAAGAACCTAGGAAAGCCCCAGAAAATCAAAGCAACAGATGTTCATCACAGCCCACTGGTGAAAAGCAGGAACTGCTTCCAGCACATGTACTTAATTTTCAAATAAGCAATATACCATGGATCCAGTCTAAGACTATTTGAATGCAGGTCAGACAAAACCTATAAGACTTCTGAGGTACAAATAAGTAGATTATCAGAAGTCACAATAAAGTATTTACATGGACCTAGTGATATAAATTCACTTCTAAAGTACTTATAAAAGATTACTATAGCCATTTGATGTATAATAAAGCAGCTGTTCCAACTTGAATACTAATTTATTTTTAAAAAGTCAAAATACCACCAAAAAAGTCACAGAAAAATATGCATGGTCAACTGCAGATTTTTCTTTTATCATACATAGCAGATATTCATAATCTCTATTTCGTATGATCTCAGCAAAGTCACTGTTCTTCCCTTTAAATGTCGAATAAACTATAATAACAAAAGAAGATTTTTAATCATAAAATAAAATCCACCAAGAACTTAAAATAGAAGGTGGTTTTGACATTTTGTCGTGGGTTGACCCTGGCTGAACACCAGGTGCCCACCAAAACCACTCTGTCACTCTCCTTCTCACCTGGACAGGGAAGAGAAAAACATAAAAGGCTAATGGGTTGAGGTAAGGGCAGAGAAAGATCACTCACCAATTACTATGAAACACAAAACAGACTCAACTTGGTGTACCAGTCAACTCAAAGTAGGATAATAAGGAATACACACCATATCTTAAAAGCACCTTCCCCCATGTGCTTTCCCCCTTCTTCCCAGGTTCAACTTCATTCCAAATTTTCTCTGCCTCTGCCTCCAGCAGTGCAGGGGGATGGGAATTAATGGGGGCTGCCATCAGTACATCACATTCTGTCACTGCTGCTTCTTCATCCTCAGGTGGAAGACTCCTCACTCTTCCTCTGCTTCAGTGTGGGGTCCTTCACATAAGAGACAGTCCCTCACCAACTTCATCAACATGAGTCCTTCCCTCTGGCTGCAGTTCTTCACAAAGTGCTCCAGTATGGGTCTCCCATGGGGTCATAGGTCCTGCCAGCAAACCTGCTCCAGCATAGGCTTCTGTCTCTTCATGTGTTTACAGGTTCTGCCAGGAGCCTTCTCCAGCACCAGCTTCCCGTGGGGTCATAGTCTCCTTCAGGCATCCACCTGCTACAGTGTGGGGTCCTCCACAAGCTGCAAGTGGATACCTGCTTCACCTTGGGCCTCCATGGACTGCAGAGGGACAGCCTGCCTCACCATAGTCTTCAGGTGAAAGGAAATGTCTGCTCCAGCACCTGGAGCACCTTCTTCCCACTGCTCCTTCACTGACCTTGGTGCCTCCAGGGCTTTTGCTCTCACATTCTTACTCCTCCCTCTGGCTGCAATTGAACAGAGTTTTTTTCCTTCTTAAATCTCTTGTCCCAGAAATATCACCACTATCATTGATGGGTTTGATCTTGGTCAGTGGCAGATCCAAAAAAACCCTTTAAGTTGCACTTCTGAAATATTGGTTATCTAATCACTATTGATTTCCCATCTGTACTTTCTGACCTACCTGCCCAGGACATATTTCCATCACAAAAGAGAACTGAAAGCAGAAATACATTCCATTGTTAATCTGAAGAAACTGTACAATGGACTGTGATTCCAAAATACATCAAGAGAAAAAGACTCATCCCCACAGGTGCTATGCCCTTTCTTTCCTCCACACTTCTGAACTCACCTTACAGTACCTGTCTTTCATCACAGGACACCAGATTTGCAATATGATACTTTCTAGGCTCGTGAAATGCAACTGAAGAGCAAGAAAACTTTGAAGGAAAAAGTACAGGACATTCGCAAGGACAACAGATTCCCTGTTTGTTAAAGTCTGTAAGTTACCATGGGAATAACTTATTCCCTCAGTAAGATATCAGCTGTTATTTACATCATGTTATGGCGATTGCTGTACAAATAGAGTAATATTATGACTTGATATTTTTAAACTGGATTATGTGGGGGCTTTATCCATTAGGAAGGGTTCTAAAATTCAAGATAATTGATTTTCATTGAACTTTTCCTGTTTCAACAGAAATTATGTTTTGACTTCTGAAATACGGTAACAACTCCTTGATTTTCTTTTATTAAAAAAATAAATGATCTAAAAAAACCCACCCCAAAACCGAAAACAACAAGTGGCAGCTATTCACGTTTAAATTTTGAGATCTATCTCTGTGGCTG